>NC_053023.1:570446392-570464726 GCF_003073215.2 Triticum urartu | reverse complement strand
CTTTCAGTTTGTCAACTGAATTGCTTGAGGACAAGCAAAGGTTTAAGCTTGGGGGAGTTGATACATCTCCGTCGTATCTACTTTTCCAAACACTTTTGCCCTTGTTTTGGACTCTAACTTGTATGATTTGAATGGAACTAACCCGGACTGGTGATGTTTTCAGCAGAATTACCATGGTGTTATTTATGTGTAGAAACAAAAGTTCTCGGAATGACCTGAAACTCCACGGAGATTATTTTTGGAAATAATAAAAAATACTGGCAAAGAATCAAGGCCAGGAGGCCCACACCCTAGCCACGAGGGTGGGGCGCGCCCCCTGCCTCATGGCCCCCCTGGAACTCCACCGACCTCAACCTTGACTCTATATATTCACTTTCGGGGAGAAAATAATAAAGGAGAAGGATTCATCATGTTTTACGATACGGAGTCGCCGCCAAGCCCTAAACTCCCTCGGGAGGGCTGTTCTGGACTCCGTTCGGGGCTCTGGAGGGGCGAATCCTTCGCCGTCGTCATCATCAACCATCCTCCATCACCAATTTCATGATGCTCACCACCGTGCGTGAGTAATTGCATCGTAGGCTTGCTGGACGGTGATGGGTTGGATGAGATTTATCATGTAATCGAGTTAGTTTTGTGAGGGTTTGATCCCTAGTATCCACTATGTTCTGAGATTGATGTTGCTATGACTTTGCTATGCTTAATGCTTGTCAGTAGGGCCCGAGTGCCATGATTTCAGATCTGAACCTATTATGTTTTCATGAATATATGTGAGGTCTTGATCCTATCTTGCAAGTCTATAGTCACCTACTATGTGTTATGATCCGGCAACCCCGAAGTGAAAATAATCGGGACCACTCCTGGTGATGACCATAGTTTGAGGAGTTCATGTATTCACTATGTGTTAATGCTTTGGTCCGGTACTCTATTAAAAGGAGGCCTTAATATCCCTCAGTTTCCGCTAGGACCCCGCTGCCATGGGAGGGTAGGACAAAAGATGTCATGCAAGTTCTTTTCCATAAACACGTATGACTATATTCGGAATACATGCCTACATTACATTGATCAATTGGAGCTAGTTCTGTGTCACCCTATGTTATGACTGTTACATGATGAACCACATCCGGCATAATTCTCTATCACCGATCCAATGCCTACGAGCTTTCCATATATTGATCTTCGCTTATTTACTTTTTCGTTGCTATTGAGTATCATCACTATAAAACACCAAAAATATTACTTTTGCTACCGTTACCTTTTACCACCGTTGCCACTACTATTATATTACTTTGCTACTAAACACTTTTCTGCAGATATTAAGTTTCCAGGTGTGGTTGAATTGATAACTCAGCTGCTAATACTTGAGAATATTCTTTGACTCCCCTTGTGTCGAATCAATAAATTTGGGTTGAATACTCTGCCCTCGGAAACTGTTGCGATCCCCTATACTTGTGGGTTATCAAGACTATTTTCTGGCGCCGTTGCCGGGGAGCATAGCTCTATTCTTTGAGTCACTTGGGATTTATATCTGCTGGTCACTATGAAGAACTTGAAAGACGCGAAAACAAAAATTTATCCCTCAACTACGAGGGGAGGTAAGGAACTGCCATCTAGCTCTGCACTTGATTCACCTTCTATTTTGAGTAAGCTTGCGACACCTAAACCTGCTTCTGCTATTAATTCTGATATGTCGCATATTATTGATGATGTCACTTCTACTATGCATGATACTTATGATGAAACTACTTCTATGCTTGATACTACTGTGCCACTTGGTGAATTTCTTGATGAACAACTTGCTAGGGCTAGAGAGAATGAAATTATTGAAACTGATGAAAGTGATGATGAAGGCTCTCCTAATAAATATGAATTGCCTGTTGTGCCTGAGGGCTATGTTATGGATGAAGAAACTAAAAGAGAATTTCTTGTGTGCAATGATAGAAGTGATCTTAAGAAATTATTAGCTAAACTTAAACAAAAAACTCTGAATGCTAGAATGAAATATGATCCTGCTTATGCCACTTCATCTATCTTTGTTAATGATAAGGATTATGAATTCTCTATTGATCCTGATATAATTACTTTGGTTGAATCTGATCCTTTTTATGGCTATGAATCTAAAACTGTTGTGGCACATCTTACTAAATTAAATGATATAGCCACCATGTTCACTAATGATGAGAGAACTCACTATTTTTATATCCTTAAAATATTGCCGTTCTCATTAAAGGGTGATGCTAAGATATGGTTTAATTCTCTTGATCCTGGTTGTGTGCGTAGTCCCAAGGATATGATATATTACTTCTCTGCTAAATATTTCCCTGCTCATAAGAAACAAGCTGCTTTAAGGGATATATATAATTTTGTGCAAATTGAAGAAGAGAGTCTCCCACAAGCTTGTGGGAGGCTTCTCCAATTACTTAATGCTTTGCCTGATCATCCTCTTGATTGTCTCTTTCCGCTTGCTTCTCGTGTTGCCGTGTGTCGTTATGCCTAATTCTCCTATCATTGTTAGTACTCCCGAGCATGAAGTTCTCAATTTTAAAGGGAGGGAGAAAATTTAAAAGATGCTTGGTATAGAATTTGCAATGCTTAGAATGGATCCTCTAGGAAGCTATTCACTTCTGTTTTTCTTCGCAATTTTTACATAGGCATCACCCCTTGGAATAGATATATTCTTGATACCATTACCAGAGGGAATTTCTTGGGTAGCCATACTTTTGATTCCTATAATGCTATGATAGATTTCTTTGGCCCACCACTTCTCTTGGTTAATGGAACTATTTTAACTTTGGAACATGTGATGCAAAGGCTTGAAATTATAGGAAATAAAGTTGCCTCTGTGGAGTTGATTGAAAATTTGGATAAAAAGATCCACAAACAAATCACTCAATATGGATCTAAGGTAGGAGCTACTCTGAAACTTTTTAAAGAAAAAGAACCTATAGTTAACGAAAGAATAGATCTAGATTCCACAAGAATTCGTAAACTTGAGGATATCATTAATAATTTAGGATCTGCCTTTTCATCCATTAAAAATACTCCAAATCCTCCTACTACCATGGTTGCCAAATTTATGTATGTACCGAAAAATGAGGGTGAAACTTCTAGTAAGGAAATTGCGGATCTCAAATCTATAAGTGTTCACCCCAACTTCTTCAATATCATTAAAGAACCTTTTGCTACAAATGATTTTCTTGATTTCTTGCCTAGGAGTTTAATCATTAATAGAAATAAGGAAACTACTAAGGGTTGTAAGTGTTCTATTGAAGAATTGCATACCAAAGATGATAATACCTAGATCTATCCTTGCTTTTATGCCTAGCTAGGGGCGTTAAACGATAGCGATTGTTGGGAGGCAACCCAATTTTATTTTTGTTTCCTGCTTTTTGATTCTGTTTAGTAATAAATAATTCATCTAGCCTCTGTTTATATGTGGTTTTATGCTTTTAATTAGTGTTTGTGCCAAGTAGAACCTTTGGGACGACTTGGGGAAAGTCTTTGCGATCATGCTGTAAAAAACAGAAACTTTAGCGCTCACGAGATTTGCTGCCATTTTTTTTACTGGAGAGTGGTATTTAGTTAATTCTTTTTTCAGATGATTAATAGATAAATTCCTCACGTCCAGAAATTTATTTTAGAATTTTTGGGGTTCCAGAAGTATTCGAAACCTACATATTACTACATACTGTTCTGTTTTGACAGATTCTGTTTTTCGTGTGTTGTTTGCTTATTTTGATGAATCTATGGCTAGTAATGGAGTTTATGAACCATAGAAAAGTTGGAATATAGTAGGTTTAATACCAATATAAATAAATAATGAGTTCATTACAGTACCTTGAAGTGGTGTTTTGTTTTCTTTCGCTAACGGAGCTCATGAGATTTTCTGTTTAAGTTTTGTGTTGTGAAGTTTTCAAGTTTGGGGTAAAGATTTGATGGATTATGGAACAAGGAGTGGCAAGAGACTAAGCTTGGGGATGACCAAGGCACCCCAAGGTAAAATCCAAGGACAACCAAAATCCTAAGCTTGGGGATGCCCCAGAGGGCATCCCCTCTTTCGTCTTCATCTATCGGTAACTTTACTCTAGGCTATATTTTTATTCACCACATGATATGTGTTTTGCTTGGAGCGTCTTGTATGATTTGAGTCTTTGCTTTTTAGTTTACCAAAATCATCCTTGTTGTACACACCTTTTGGGAGATACACACATGAATCGGAATTAATTAGAATACTCTATGTGATTCACTTATATCTTTTGAGCTAGATAATTTTGCTCTAGTGCTTCGCTTATATCTTTTAGAGCACGGTGGTGGTTCTATTTTATAGAAATTATTGATCTCTCATGGTTCACTTATATTATTTTGAGAGTCCTTTAGAACAGCATGGTAATTTTCTTTGGTTATAAAATTAGTCCTAATATGATCGGCATCCAAGATAAAAACCTTAAAGTGCATTAAATACTAAGAGAAGTTGGATACTTGATAGTTGTTTTGAGATATAAGGGTGGTAATATTAGAGGTGTGCTAGTTGAGTAATTGTGAAATTGAGAAATACTTGTGTTAAAGTTTGTAAGCCCCGTAGCATGCAGGTATGGTAAACGTTGTGTGACAAATTTGAAGCATGAGGTGTTCTTTGATTACTTTCCTTATGAGTGGCGGTCGGGGACGAGCGATGGTCTTTTCCTACCAATCTATCCCCCTAGGAGCATGCGCGTAGTGCTTGGTTTTGATGTCTTGTAGATTTTTGCAATAAGTATGTGAGTTCTTTATGACTAATGTTGAGTCCATGGATTATACGCACTCTCACCCTTCCATCATTGCTAGCATCTTCAGTACCGTGCATTGCCCCTTCTCTCCTTGAGAGTTGGTGCAAACTTTGCCGGTGCATCCAAACCCCGTGATATGATAGGCTAAGCCTCCTTATATCTTCCTCAAAACAGCCACCATACCTACCTATTATGGCATTTCCATAGCCATTCCGGGGTATATTGCCATGCAACTTTCCACCGTTCCGTTTATTATGACACGCATCATCATTGTCATATTGCCTTGCATGATCATGTTGTTGACATCGTATTTGTGGAAAATCCACCATGCTTAATTTTTCATACATGTCACTCTTGATTCATCGCATATCCCGGTACACCGCCGGAGGCATTCACATAGAGTCATATTTTGTTCTAAGTATCGAGTTGTAATTCTTGAGTTGTAAGTAAATAAATGTGTGATGGTCATCATTAGTGTTGGGGAACGTAGTAATTTCAAAAATTTCCTACGCACACGCAAGATCATGGTGATGCACAGCAATGAGAGGGAAGAGTGTTGTCCACGTACCCTCGTAGACCGAAAGCGGAAGCGTTAGCACAACCCGATTGATGTAGTCGTACGTCTTCACGATCCGACCGATCAAGTACCGAACGCACGGCACCTCCGAGTTCTGCACACGTTCAACTCGATGACGTCCCTCGAACTCCGATCCAGCCGAGTGTTGAGGGAGAGTTTCGTCAGCACGATGGTGTGGTGACGATGATGATGTTCTACCGATCCAGGGCTTCGCCTAACCACAGCTACGATATGATCGAGGTGGATTATGGTGGAGGGGGGCACCGCACACGGCTAAGAGATCCAAGGGATCAATTGTTGTGTCTATGGGGTGCCCCCTGGCCACGTATATAAAGGAGTGGAGGAGGAGGGGGCGGCCAGGAGGAGGAGGCGCTCCCAAGGGGGGGCAATCCTACTCCAAGTAGGTTTTGCCCCCTTTCCTATTCCAACTAGGAGAAGGGGGAAGGAGGAGGTGGAGAGAAGGAAGGAGAAGGGGGGCCGCACCCCCTTCCCTTTCCCAATTCGGATTGGGGCAAGGGGGCTGCGCGCCACCTCCTGCTGCCTCTCCTCTTCCACTACTTTGGGCCCATGAGGCCCAATAACCCCCGGGGGGGTTCCGCTAACCCCCCGGTACTCCGGTATATATCCGATAACCCCCGGAACCATTCTGGTGTCCGAATATAGTCGTCCAATATATCAATCTTCATGTCTCGGCCATTTCAAGACTCCTCATCATGTCCGTGATCACATCCGGGACTCCGAACAACCTTCGGTACATCAAAACACATAAACTCATAATATAACCGTCATCGAACTTTAAGCGTGCGGACCCTACGGGTTCGAGAACTATGTAGACATGACCGAGACACGTCTCCAGTCAATAACCAATAGCAGAACCTGGATGCTCATATTGGCTCCTACATATTCTACGAAGATCTTAATTGGTCAACCCGCATAACAACATACGTTGTTCCCTTTGTCATCGGTATGTTACTTGCCCGAGATTCGATCGTCGACATCTCAATATCTAGTTCAATCTCGTTATTGGCAAGTGTCTTTACTCGTTCCGTAACACAACATCCCGCAACTAACTCATTAGTTGCAATGCTTGCAAGGCTTATAGTGATGTGCATTACCGAGTGGGCCCAGAGATACCTCTCCGACAATCGGAGTGACAAATCCTAATCTTGATCCATGCCAACTCAACAAACACCATCGGAGACACCTGTAGAGCACCTTTATAATCACCCAGTTGTGTTGTGACGTTTGGTAGCACACAAAGTGTTCCTCCGGTATTCGGGAGTTGCATGATCTCATAGCCATAGGAACATGTATAGTTATGGAGAAAGCAATAGCAACAAACTAAACGATCAACATGCTAAGTTAACGGATGTGTCAAGTCAATCACATCATTCTCTAATGATGTGATCCTGTTAATCAAATGACAACGCATGTCTATGGTTAGGAAACATAACCATTTGATTCAACGATCTAGTCAACTAGAGGCAAACTAGTGACACTCTGTTTGTCTATGTATTCACACATGTACTAAGTTTTCGGTTAATACAATTCTAGCATGAATAATAAACATTGATCATGATATAAGGAAATATAAATAACAACTTTATTACTGCCTCTAGGGCATATTTCCTTCAATTGGTGCTCCTCCGATGATGCGTGAGTAGTTTACCACAGACCTACAGGTCCGTAGGCAGTAGCTAGATGGCTTCTTCTCTTTTTTTGATTCTCAATAGAATGTTCTCCTCGATGTTCTTGAGATCTATTTGATGTAATGACTTTTTGCGGTGTGTTTGTTGGGATCCAATGAATTGAGAGTTTATGATCAAATCTATCTATGAATATTATTTGAGTCTTCTTTGATCTCTTATATGCATGATTATTTAGCCTTGTATCTCTTCTTCGAAACGTTGGTTTGGTTTGGCCAACACGATTGATTTTTCTTGCAATGGGAATAGGTGCTTTGTGATGGCTTCGATCTTGCGGTGCTCAATCTCAGTGAAAGAAGGAGAAATGACATGCATGTATCATAGCCATTAAGGTAAAAGGATGGGGTCACTGTTGGGGAACGCAGTATTTCAAAATTATCCTATGATCACGCAAGATCTATCTAGGAGATGCATAGCAATGAGAGGGGAGAGCGTATCTACGTACCCTCGTAGACCGAAAGCGGAAGCGTTAAGTAACGCGGTTGATGTAGTCGAACGTCTTCAAGATACAACCGATCAAGTACCGAACGCACGGCACCCCCGCGATCTGCAGACGTTCAGCTCGGTGACATCCCTCGTACTCTTGATCTAGCTGAGGCCGAGGGTGAGTTTCGTCAGCACAACGGTGTGTTGATGGTGATGATGAAGTTACCGACGCAGGGCTTCGCCTAAGCACTACGAAAATATGACTGAGGTGGAAAACTATGGAGGGGGCACCGCACACGGCTAAAGATCAACTTGTGTGTCTATGGGGTGCCCCCTCCCCCATATATAAAGGAGGGGAGGAGGAGGCCGGCCGGCCACAAGGGGCGCGCCAAGGGGGGAGGAATCCTACTCCTAGTAGGAGTAGGTTTCCCCCTTTCTGTTGGAAATATGCCCTAAAGGCAATAATAAAAGCATTATTATTATATTTCCTTGTTCATGATAATTGTCTTTATTCATGCTATAATTGTGTTATCCAGAAATCATAATACATGTGTGAATAATAGACACCAACATGTCCCTAGTAAGCCTCTAGTTGACTAGCTCGTTGATCAACAGATAGGCATGGTTTCCTGACTATGGACATTGGATGTCATTGATAACGAGATCACATCATTAGGAGAATGATGTGATGGACAAGACCCAATCCTAAACATAGCACATGATCGTATAGTTCGTTTGCTAGAGTTTTCCAATGTCAAGTATCTTTTCCTTAGACCATGAGATCGTGTAACTCCCGGATACCGTAAGAGTGCTTTGGGTGTACCAAACGTCACAACGTAACTGGGTGACTATAAAGGTATACTACGGGTATCTCCGAAAGTGTCTGTTGGGTTGACACGGATCAAGACTGGGATTTGTCACTCCGTATGACGGAGAGGTATCACTGGGCCCACTCGGTAATGCATCATCATAATGAGCTCAAAGTGACCAAGTTTCTGGTCACGGGATCATGCATTACGGTACGAGTAAAGTGACTTGCCGGTAACGAGATTGAATGAGGTATTGGGATACCGACGATCGAATCTCGGGCAAGTAACATACCGATTGACAAAGGGAATTGTATACGGGATTGATTGAATCCTCGACATCGTGGTTCATCCGATGAGATCATCGAGGAGCATGTGGGAGCCAACATGGGTATCCAGATCCCGCTGTTGGTTATTGACCGGAGAGCGATCTCGGTCATGTCTACATGTCTCCCGAACCCGTAGGGTCTACACACTTAAGGTTCGGTGACGCTTGGGTTGTAGGGATATGTATATGCAGTAACCCGAATGTTGTTTGGAGTCCCGGATGAGATCCCGGACGTCACGAGGAGTTCCGGAATGGTCCGGAGGTAAAGAATTATATATAGGAAGTGCTATTTCGGGCATCGGGACAAGTTTCGGGGTCACCGGTATTGTACCGGGACCACCAGAAGGGTCCCGGGGGTCCACCGGGTGGGGCCACCTGCCCCGGGGGGCCACATGGGTTGTAGGGGTGTGCGCCTTGGCCTACATGGGCCAAGGGCACCAGCCCCAAGAGGCCCATGCGCCTAGGGTTGAAGAAGGGAAGAGTCCCAAAGGGGGAAGGCACCTCCTAGGTGCCTTGGGGAGGAGGGATTCCTCCCTTGGCCGCCGCCCCCCCTAGGAGATTGGATCTCCTAGGGCCAGCGCCCCCCCCCTTGGCCCTCCTATATATAGTGGGGAGATGGAGGACTTCTCACCCCACGCCTTTGGTGCCTCCCTCTCCCTCTCCAACACATCCTCCTCCTCCATAGTGCTTGGCGAAGCCCTGCCGGAGTACTGCAGCTCCACCACCACCACGCCGTCGTGCTGCTGCTGGAGCCATCTTCCTCAACCTCTCCTTCCTCCTTGCTGGATCAAGAAGAAGGAGACGCCACGCTGACCGTACGTGTGTTGAACGCGGAGGTGCCGTCCGTTCGGCGCTAGGATCTTCGGTGATTTGGATCACGTCGAGTACGCCTTCCTCATCCCCGTTCTTTGAACGCTTCCACGCGTGATCTACAAAGGTATGTAGATGCAATCCGATCACTCGTTGCTAGATGAACTCATAGATGGATCTTGGTGAAACCGTAGGAAAATTTTTGTTTTCTGCAACGTTCCCCTACAGTGGCATCATGAGCTAGGTCTATGCGTAGTTCTCTTGCACGAGTAGAACACAATTTGTTGTGGGCGTAGATGTTATCAACTTTCTTGCCGCTACTAGTCTTATCTTGCTTCAGCGGTATTGTGGGATGAAGCGGCCCGGACCAACCTTACACGTACGCTTACGTGAGACCGGTTCCACCGACTAACATGCACAAGTTGCATAAGGTGGCTGGCGGGTGTCTGTCTCTCCCACTTTAGTTGGAGCGGATTCGATGAAAAGGGTCCTTATGAAGGATAAATAGAAGTTGACAAATCACGTTGTGGCTTTCACGTAGGTAAGAAAACGTTCTTGCTAGAACCCTATTTCAGCCACGTAAAACTTGCAACAACAATTAGAAGACGTCTAACTTGTTTTTGCAGCAAGTGCTTTGTGATATGATATGGCCAAAGTTGTGATGAATGATGAATGATATATATGTGATGTATGAGATGTTCATGCTATTGTAATAGGAATCACGACTTGCATGTCGATGAGTATGACAACCGGCAGGAGCCATAGGAGTTGTCTTTATTTTTTGTATGACCTGCGTGTCATTGAGAAACGCCATGTAAATTACTTTACTTTATTGCTAAACGCGTTAGCCATAGTAGTAGAAGTAATAGTTGGCGAGCAACTTCATGGAGACACGATGATGGAGATCATGATGATGGAGATCATGGTGTCATGTCGGTGACAAGATGATCATGGAGCCCCAAGATGGAGATCAAAGGAGCTATGTGATATTGGCCATATCATGTCACTATTATTATTTGATTGCATGTGATGTTTATCATGTTTTGCATCTTGTTTACTTAGAACGACGGTAGTAAATAAGATGATCCCTCATAATAATTTCAAGAAAGTGTTCCCCCTAACTGTGCACCATTGCGACAGTACGTTGTTTCGAAGCACCACGTGATGATCGAGTGTTAGATTCTAACATTCACATACAACGGGTATAAGACAGATTTACACATGCAAACACTTAGGTTGACTTGACGAGCCTAGCATGTACAGACATGGCCTCGGAACACAGAAGATCGAAAGGTCAAGCATGAGTCGTATAGAAGATACGATCAACATGAAGATGTTCACCGATGTTGACTAGTCCGTCTCACGTGATGATCGGACACGGCCTAGTTAACTCGGATCATGTTATACTTAGATTACTAGAGGGATGTCTATCTAAGTGGGAGTTCATTGTATAATTTGATTAGATGAACTTAATTACCATGAACTTAAAATCTTTACAATATGTCTTGTAGATCAAATGGCCAACGTAGTCCTCAACTTCAACGCGTTCCTAGAGAAAACCAAGCTGAAAGACGATGGCAGCAACTATATGGACTGGGTCCGGAACCTGAGGATCATCCTCATAGCTGCCAAGAAAGATTATGTCCTACAAGCACCGCTAGGTGACGCACCCGTCCCACAGAACCAAGACATTATGAACGCTTGGCAGACACGTGTTGATGACTACTCCCTCGTTCAGTGCGGCATGCTTTACAGCTTAGAGCCGGGGCTCCAAAAGCGTTTTGAGAGACATGGAGCATATGAGATGTTCAAAGAGCTGAAAATGGTTTTTCAAGCTCATGCCCGGGTCGAGAGATATGAAGTCTCCGACAAATTCTTCGGCTGTAAGATGGAGGAAAACAGTTCTGTCAGTGAGCACATACTCACTATGTCTGGGTTACATAACCGCTTGACTCAGCTGGGAGTTAATCTCCCGGATGACGCGGTCATTGACAGAATCCTCCAGTCGCTTCCACTGAGCTACAAGAGCTTTGTGATGAACTTCAATATGCAGGGGATGGAAAAGACCATTCCTGAATTATTTGCAATGCTGAAATCAGCAGAGGTAGAAGTCAAAAAGGAACATCAAGTGTTGATGGTGAATAAAACCACGAAGTTCAAGAAAGGCAAGGGTAAGAAGAACTTCAAGAAGGACGGCAAGGGAGTTGCCGCGCCTGGTAAGCAAGCTGTCGGGAAGAAGCCAAAGAATGGACCCAAGCCCGAGACTGAGTGCTTTTATTGCAAGGGAAGTGGTCACTGGAAGCGGAACTGCCCCAAGTACTTAGCGGACAAGAAGGCCGGCAAAACGAAAGGTATATGTGATATACATGTAATTGATGTGTACCTTACCAGTATTCGTAGTAGCTCCTGGGTATTTGATACCGGTGCGGTTGCTCACATTTGTAACTCAAAACAGGAGCTGCGGAATAAGCGGAGACTGGCGAAGGACGAGGTGACGATGCGAGTCAGGAATGGTTCCAAGGTCAATGTGATCGCCGTCGGCATGCTACCTCTACATTTACCTTCGGGATTAGTTTTAAACCTTAATAATTGTTATTTAGTGCCAGCTTTGAGCATGAACATTGTATCAGGATCTCGTTTAATTCGAGATGGCTACTCATTTAAATCCGAGAATAATGGTTGTTCTATTTATATGAGAGATATGTTTTATGGTCATGCTCCGATGGTGAATGGTTTATTCTTAATGAATCTCGAGCGTAATACTACACATGTTCATAGTGT
This sequence comes from Triticum urartu, assembly GCF_003073215.2. Taxonomy (NCBI): domain Eukaryota; kingdom Viridiplantae; phylum Streptophyta; class Magnoliopsida; order Poales; family Poaceae; genus Triticum; species Triticum urartu. Next base: position 570,452,529 of record NC_053023.1, on the reverse strand, counting down.
GAGTACCAAAAGATGTAAGATTGATAATGATAGTCCCACATACTTGTGGCATTGCCGCCTTGGTCACATAGGTGTCAAACGCATGAAGAAGCTCCATGCTGATGGACTTTTAGAGTCTCTTGATTACGAATCATTTGACACGTGCGAACCATGCCTCATGGGTAAAATGACCAAGACTCCGTTCTCAGGAACAATGGAGCGAGCAACCAACTTATTGGAAATCATACATACTGATGTGTGCGGTCCAATGAGTGTTGAGGCTCGCGGTGGCTATCGTTATGTTCTCACCCTCACTGATGACTTGAGTAGATATGGGTATGTCTACTTAATGAAACACAAGTCTGAAACCTTTGAAAAGTTCAAGGAATTTCAGAGTGAGGTTGAGAATCAACGTGACAGGAAAATCAAGTTCCTGCGATCAGATCGCGGAGGAGAATACTTGAGTCATGAGTTTGGCACGCACTTAAGAAAATGTGGAATAGTTCCACAACTCACGCCGCCTGGAACACCTCAGCGTAATGGTGTGTCCGAACGTCGTAATCGCACTCTATTAGATATGGTGCGATCTATGATGTCTCTTGCCGATTTACCGCTTTCTTTTTGGGCTATGCTTTAGAGACTGTCGCATTCACTTTAAATAGGGACACCGTATGAATTATGGTTTGGGAAGAAACCTAAGCTGTCGTTTCTAAAAGTTTGGGGATGTGATGCTTGTGTCAAGAAACTTCAACCTGAAAAGCTCGAACCCAAGTCGGAAAAATGCGTCTTCATAGGATACCCTAAAGAAACTATTGGGTATACCTTCTACCTCAGATCCGAAGGCAAGATCTTTGTTGCCAAGAATGGATCCTTTCTAGAGAAGGAGTTTCTCTCGAAAGAAGTAAGTGGGAGGAAAGTAGAACTTGATGAAGTATTACCTCTTGAACCGGAAAATGGCGCAACTCAAGAAAATGTTCCTGAGGTGCCTGCACCGACTAGAGAGGAAGTTAATGATAATGATCAAGATACTTCTGAGCAAGCTCCTACTGAAATTCGAAGGTCCACAAGGACACGTTCCGCACCAGAGTGGTACGGCAACCCTGTCTTGGAAATCATGTTGTTGGACAACAGTGAACCTTCGAACTATGAAGAAGCGATGGCGGGCCCGGATTCCGACAAATGGCTGGAAACCATGAAATCCGAGATAGGATCCATGTATGGAAATGAAGTATGGACTTTGACTGACTTGCCTGTTGAGCGGCGAGCCATAGAAAATAAATGGATCTTTAAGAAGAAGACAGACGCGGATGGTAATGTGACCATCTATAAAGCTCGGCTTGTCGCTAAGGGTTATCGACAAGTTCAAGGGGTTGACTACGATGAGACTTTCTCACCGGTAGCGAATCTAAAGTCCGTCCGAATCATGTTAGCTATTGCCGCATTCTACGATTATGAGATATGGCAAATGGACGTCAAAACGGCATTCCTTAATGGTTTCCTTAAGGAAGAATTGTATATGATGCAGCCGGAAGGTTTTGTCGATCCTAAGAATGCTGACAAGGTGTGCAAGCTCCAACGCTCGATTTATGGGCTGGTGCAAGCATCTCGGAGTTGGAACATTCGCTTTGATGAGATGATCAAAGCGTTTGGGTTTACGCAGACTTATGGAGAAGCCTGTGTTTACAAGAAAGTGAGTGGGAGCTCTGTAGCATTTCTCATATTATATGTAGATGACATACTTTTGATGGGAAATGATATAGAACTCTTGGACAGCATTAAGGCCTACTTGAATAAGAGTTTTTTCAATGAAGGACCTTGGAGAAGCTGCATATATATTAGGCATCAAGATCTATAGAGATAGATCAAGACGCCTCATAGGTCTTTCACAGAGCACCTACCTTGATAAGATATTGAAGAAGTTCAATATGGATCAATCTAAGAAGGGGTTCTTGCCTGTGTTGCAAAGTGTGAAATTGAGCTCGGCTCAATGTTCGACCACGGCAGAAGATATAGAAGAGATGAGTGTCATCCCCTATGCCTCAGCCATAGGTTCTATTATGTATGCCATGCTGTGTACCAGACCTGATGTAAACCTTGCCGTAAGTTTGGTAGGAAGGTACCAAAGTAATCCCGGCAAGGAACACTGGACAGCGGTCAAGAATATCCTGAAGTACCTGAAAAGGACTAAGGAAATGTTTCTCGTTTATGGAGGTGACGAAGAGCTCGTCGTAAAAGGTTACGTCGATGCTAGCTTCGACACAGATCTGGATGACACTAAGTCACAAACCGGATACGTGTATATATTGAATGGTGGGGCAGTAAGCTGGTGCAGTTGCAAGCAGAGCGTCGTGGTGGGATCTACATGTGAAGCGGCGTACATGGCAGCCTCGGAGGCAGCGCATGAAGCAATTTGGGTGAAGGAGTTCATCACCGACCTAGGAGTCATACCCAATGCGTCGGGGCCGATCAAGCTTTTCTGTGACAACACTGGAGCTATTGCTCTTGCCAAGGAGCCCAGGTTTCACAAGAAGACAAGGCACATCAAGCGTCGCTTCAACTCCATTCGTGAAAATGTTCAAGATGGAGACATAGAAATTTGTAAAGTCCATACAGATCTGAATGTAGCAGATCCGTTGACTAAACCTCTCCCTAGAGCAAAACATGATCAACACCAGAATTCCATGGGTGTTCGATTCATCACAATGTAACTAGATTATTGACTCTAGTGCAAGTGGGAGACTGTTGGAAATATGCCCTAGAGGCAATAATAAAGTTATTATTTATTTCCTTATATCATGATAAATGTTTATTATTCATGCTAGAATTGTATTAACCGGAAATATAATACATGTGTGAATACATAGACAAACAGAGTGTCACTAGTATGCCTCTACTTGACTAGCTCGTTGATCAAAGATGGTTATGTTTCCTAACCATAGACATGAGTTGTCATTTGATTAACGGGATCACATCATTAGGAGAATGATGTGATTGACTTGACCCATTCCATTAGCTTAGCGCTCGATCATTTAGTATGTTGATATTGCTTTCTTCATATGACTTATACGTGTTCCTATGACTATGAGATTATGCGACTCCCATTTACCGGAGGAACACTTTGTGTGCTACCAAACATCACAACGTAACTGGGTGATTATAAAGGTGCTCTACAGGTGTCTCCGAAGGTACTTGTTGGGTTGGCGTATTTCGAGATTAGGATTTGTCACTCCGATTGTCGGAGAGGTATCTCTGGGCCCTCTCGGTAATGCACATCACTTAAGCCTTGCAAGCATTGCAACTAATGAGTTAGTTGCGGGATGATGTATTATAGAACGAGTAAAGAGACTTTCCGGTAACAAGATTGAACTAGGTATTGAGATACCGACGATCGAATCTCGGGCAAGTAACATACCGGTGACAAAGGGAACAATGTATGTTGTTATGCGGTTTGACCGATAAAGATCTTCGTAGAATATGTAGGAGCCAATATGAGCATCTAGGTTCCGCTATTGGTTATTGACCGGAGATGTGTCTCGGTCATGTCTACATAGTTCTCGAACCTGTAGGGTCCGCACGCTTAACGTTACGATGACTGTTTTATTATGAGTTTATATGTTTTGATGTACCGAAGGTTGTTCGGAGTCCCGGATGTGATCACAGACATGACGAGGAGTCTCGAAATGGTCGAGACATGAAGATTGATATATTGGAAGCCTATGTTTGGATATCGGAAGTGTTCCGGGTGAAATCGGAATTTTACCGGACTACCAGGAAGTTACCGGAACCCCCTGGGAGCTTAATGGGCCTACATGGGCCTTAGTGGAAAAGGAGGGCAGCAAGAGGAGTATGGGGCGCGCCCCCCTAGGCCCAAACCAAATTGGTTTAGGGCAAGGGGGCGGCCCCCCTCTTTCCTTCTTCCCCCTCCCAAGTCCTAATCCAAATAGGAAAGGGGGGAGTCCTACTCCCGGTGGGAGTAGGACTCCTCCTGGCGCGCCTAGCCCTGGCCAGCCGCACCCCCCCCCCTTGCTCCTTTATATACAGTGGCAGGGGGGCACCCTAGAGACACAACATTAGATCATTGATCTCTTAGCCGTGTGCGGTGCCCCCCTCCACCATAGTCCACCTCGATAATACTGTAGCGGTGCTTAGGCGAAGCCCTACGTCGGTAGAACATCAACATCGTCACCACGCCGTCGTGCTGACGAAACTCTCCCTCAACACTCGGCTGGATCGGAGTTCGAGGGACGTCATCGGGCTGAACGTGTGCTGAACTCGGAGGTGGCATATGTTCGGTGCTTGATCGGTCGGACCGTGAAGACGTACGACTACATCAACCGCGTTGTGCTAACGCTTCCGCTTTCGGTCTACGAGGGTACGTAGACAACACTCTCCCCTCTCGTTGCTATGCATCACCATGATCTTGCGTGTGCATAGGAAATTTTTTGAAATTACTACGTTCCCCAACATTTTAATGCATTCCTTGAGAAAGCAAAGTTGAAATATGATGGTAGCAATTACACGGACTGGGTCCGTAACTTGAGGATTATCCTCATTGCTGCACAGAAGAATTACGTCCTGGAAGCACCGCTGGGTGCTAGGCCTGCTGCAGATGTTGCTGATGACGTTAAGAATGCTTGGCAGGGTAAAGCTAATGACTACTTGATAGTTCAGTGTGCCATGCTTTACGGCTTAGAACCGGGACTTCAACGATGTTTTGAATGTCATGGAGCATATGAGATGTTCGAGGAGTTGAAGTTAATATTTCAAGCAAATGCCCGGATTGAGAGATATGAAGTCTCCAATAAGTTCTATAGCTGCAAGATGGAGGAGAATAGTTCTGTCAGTGAACATGTACTCAAAATGTCTGGGTATCATAATCAGTTGACTCAACTGGGAGTTAATCTTCCTGTTGATAGTGTCATTGACAGAGTTCTTCAATCACTGCCACCAAGCTACAAGAGCTCCGTGATGAACTATAATATGCAAGGGATGAATAAGACAATTCCCGAGCTCTTCGCTATGCTAAAGGTAGCGGAGGTAGAAATCAAGAAGGAGCATCAAGTGTTGATGGTCAACAAGACCACCAGTTTCAAGAAAAAGGGTAAAGGGAAGAAGAAGGGGAACTTCAAGAAGAATAGCAAACAAGTTGTTGCTCAGGAGAAGAAACCCAAGTCTGGACCTAAGGCTGAGACTGAGTGCTTCTACTGCAAACAGACTGGTCACTGGAAGCGGAACTGCCCCAAGTATTTGGCGGATAAGAAGGATGGCAAGGTGAACAAAGGTATATGTGATATACATGTTATTGATGTGTACCTTACCAGAGCTCGCAGTAGCACCTGGGTATTTGATACCGGTTTTGTTGCTAATATTTGCAACTCGAAACAGGGACTACAGATTAAGCGAAGACTGGCTAAGGACGAGGTGACGATGTGCGTGGGAAATGATTCCAAAGTCGATGTGATCACCGTCGGCACGCTACCTCTGCATCTACCTTCGGGATTAGTTTTAGACCTGAGTAATTGTTATTTGGTGCCAGCGTTGAGCATGAACATTATATATGGATCTTGTTTGATGCGAGACGGTTATTCATTTAAATCTCAGAAAAATGGTTGTTCTATTTATATGAGTAATATCTTTTATGGTCATGCACCCTTGAAGAGTGGTCTATTTGTGTTAAATCTCGATAGTAGTGACACACATATTCATAATGTTGAAGCCAAAAGATGCAGAGTTGATAATGATAGTGCAACTTATTTGTGGCACTGCCGTTTAGGTCATATTGGTGTAAAGCGCATGAAGAAACTCCATACTGATGGACTTTTGGAATCACTTGATTATGAATCACTTGGTACTTGCAAACCATGCCTCATGGACAAGATGACTAAAACGCCGTTCTCCAGAACAATGGAGCAAGCAACAGACTTGTTGGAAATCATACATACTGATGTATGTGGTCCGATGAATATTGAGGCTCGCGGCGAGTATCTTATTTTCTCACCTTCACAGATGATTTGAGTAGACATGGGTATATCTACTTAATGAAACATAAGTCTGAAACATTTGAAAAGTTCGAAGAATTTCAGAGTGAAGTGGAAAATCATCGTAACAAGAAAATAAAGTTTCTACGATCTGATCATGGAGGAGAATATTTGAGTTAC
>NC_053023.1:570419110-570445392 GCF_003073215.2 Triticum urartu | reverse complement strand
TTGTTGACGTATACAATAACTAAAAAAATCTTGCATACGCGTCAACTAAACAGGCCCACAAGTCATACCACTCCCTCTTTTTTTAATAATTTATATATAGCTCATGGAAACTTCTTATGCAATTTATTGCAGTCGTTTTTTTGGTTGGCCAGGGCCAATTTCGCATATTTCTGTAGGTTCGAAACTATTTCTAATACCGAAATGTCGAGCCAGATTTAAAGTACTTTGAAGATATATTTAAATTAGGTTAATGCCCAGTGAAATAGGAATCTGAAAATATGAAAAAATTCAAAAATTATAAAGTAATTGCCAATTTGTCATCTGTTTTTATATTTACAACCCATTTCATATTACTTTCAAGATTTGCAGGCGTCTTGAAAGAGTTGCAGCCCATCAGGGCGTAGAAAAATAAGTAGGCCTGGATTGGGTATTCTTCAGAAAAAATAAACCGGGCTCATTTTCACAAAGAAAAAATAGCTGGGCTGGTCACATGGTGAACATAAAATATAACCCTGGGCTAGACGGGCCACATCCCAGTTCAAACCCTACTCCGTCTCAACAATACCAAACAAAAAAATACTACTCGAGTAGCTACGTCCCAGGTGTCAGCCGATCTTGTGCTGTTCTCTTATCTGTTGACTATATACGCTCACAATGTCGTGGGTCCCAGATGTCAGGAAAACACTAGGAGGAAGCATTTTATTTTTCCATACGCTGACGTGGTGGGCCCCTACTGTCATCCTCTCCACGTACTTCTGCTGATTCCTATTGTTTGTTGACCATGTTGACAATGCGAGAGGGCGGCGCCATGGCGAGCGCACCAAAGCGCGTGGAGGACGTTGGCGTTAACGATTTTGGAGACGGTGGGGCGGAGATGCGTGCGCTGAGGCGCAGCCAGCCGTGGGAGGCGGAAGCAGGCGGCCCCGTCGGCGCTGGTTTGGTTTTGGCGGCTGGAGGTAGACGGGACTGAAGAAACACGACAGACTGTAAAAGCAGCAGGAGTACTTAACAACCTTAACTGAAACCAGCAGGGGCACTTAACAACCAAAGCTGAAAGCAGTATGAGTACTTATACAGGTTCAACCGTACAAAGCACGCCTCGAACAGTGCTACTTTGCCTACAGTTAACCAAGGGTGAGGCCGCCAAGCCCCTGGACAAGGCCCAGGCGCCACCCCGCGCATCCACAACCTTATGAAAGCGGCTTCATCTCGCAATGTGCTCAATAAACAGGATATTCGCTTTAGAGCCATGGAAAAGCATGAACATAATCTTCTGTCCTGTTCTCCAAGATGGACGGGCCTTCATTATTTGAGACCACCCATGAATAAGTATCTTTTCACCTCCAAGGGGAATTGACTAGGTCGACATAAACATCATGTTGTGACCAAGCACAAGTCTGACCCGACCATGGTCAGGCATCTGTATAGGAACAATAGAACTTGACAGTTCCTGTTTCAAGAAGATCACATCTGTAAAACTGTGTATAAGAAATAGTTTATGAACAACATATATAACAGAAAACAGCTCGTACCATAAGTTTCTCGACACAGTTGGACATGTTCAACGAGTGCAGCAGTGGCACACATATCCCACGTGGCCTTCCACCATTGAAACTCCCCACAAGGACCTCAAGATGATCAATAAAGTGTAGGAACTTGTGGATGTCGATCCAGTCAACTTCAGTGCCATTAGTAACAGCCGAGTTATTACAGAGTAACAAACGAGCAGACTGCTTAACTCTGAAAAAACCTACACGTGCCACCAATTATAAGAAAATATTAGTTAGAAGTAGCATCTTCGTGAGAGATTCGTTGCTACTTCTAAATTAAATTGTGATTAGTTAGATAGAATAGGTGGATTAAGAAGTAATCGAGGCAACTAGCAAGAACCAGATACAAAACTAACATGGATGAACAATTGGAACGACGTCGGGGTGGAAGATCGCAGTGAAGATGAGACCAGGTTCTGCTATTTCCATCAACATTCGTGCGCCAACTTTCAGTCCGTAACACTTGAGAAAGTTTATCCAAGTTCGGCCATAAAAAAAGCAACGATCTTCTTGGTTCATGAACCCAACTCGGAACTTATATCCATGGCTTGTCTTCACTGTGACCATTAAACTAGTGTATTCAGTTATGGCAAGGCCGAGCATCTTGAGTACATGTGTTCTGGCAGAGCAAATAATACACTGCAGGAAAAATAATATGAGAACACAACATGTTCAAAAAAACCCCACCCCCCGGATAGAAAAGAGGATCCTAGGAACATACTATGCGCGTTTCAAAATGATGTGTTAGGATGAGAAGGAACAAGTGTGGCGTCTCGCCGAGGGCGCAGAAACCTGTAGGTACTCGCACTTTGGGCACTGCACATGAAACACACTAGATTCAGTAGGAAGAAAAATGCATCAACGGCGGCAGCTGCCATCCTAGGATTACTTGCGACCAAGGGACTTGGATTTATCGGGGATGGATGAATAATTCGTACCTGGTTCTCCATGAGAAAACCCTGTGCAATCGCCGAGAGGGGGTTTTCTCTGAACAAGCAGACGAGGGAGAAGGGGATTTAGGCCCAGTGAAATATTGCCGCTTCGTCCGTCCAGCTTACTGCTAAAGCTGGAAAGGGGGTTGTGATTTGATGGCTCATTGGGCATTACTGTGGCGCTATGACCGGGGTGTGTCTACCGTGAAGTTGTGCACTCTAATTTGTGCATATGGCACATGGACCCCGTTGCCGGTTGCCCCACATATCAGCGAACGGAAGTAGAAAGACAGGAGTAACTAGTTACACAAATATTTTTTTGACAGAGAGATACTCCCTTTGTAAAGAAATATACAAATCTTTTATATCACAGGCTCACCTTGCCGCTGTGCAACGCACGAGAATTATGGGGGTTCAGCTGAGAATATAATACTCAGATAGGCTCACGGTTCTGGACTTTGGGCTGCAGGCCGACCCTGCATGTTTGGGGGCCCATGTGTTCTACCTCAGCGCTTTTCATATTGCAAGCGATCGGTACGGCGCTGGTTTTAGATGCTGTCGCAAGGCGAATACACAAAATTGAATAAAGCACGACAGCTGTTGGAATGAAATCGAACGACAGTTCCTAACCAGCAATCAGAGTTGCAATTCTATCAGTGATATACCATGTGATAAATAATACTGTCGTACTACTTATACACACAAGACACTTGTTTCACCATGCCAGATTATTACATCAAAATCTCTCGGGGGATAGATCAGTTCGGCAGTTGCGTGCTACTACTGAAGAATTTCAAAGTTGATTTGGACCAGCTCTCCTTGCCGAGAAAGTTCGATTTTGACATCATCCCCTACCGCAATATATGATTTAGATTTGAACGTTGACCATCCTTTAGCATCAATCATCATGCGACCATCCTTTGTACTTACGGTATATTGAGCAGGTTCATTCACACCAAGGTTGCGCATGGTAAGAGAAACTTGGCCGCGGTCGCCCAGATTGTTGAACGACTCCCTCGTTACTCTAGGAATTCTCTGTTTGCAAACAAGAAGACATACCCAAACAGTTAGATCAACACAGTGAATCATGTGAAACAACATGGAAAGAAAAAAGAACGAAGCACTTGGGCGGCCAATGCTTACCAAGAAGGTGGACATGTCGGTTTTTGTAAGGACTTTGGTATATGAAGTGCGAAATGCAGCCCAGTCTATTGCCGGTGCAACTGCACGGGCCGGAGCAGATGCAAGTGCAAGTGTTGGTGCAGGTGCCGAAGCCGCCGCTGCTGCCGGAGATGGTGCTCCTTGTAGAGCTGGTGCCGGTGTCGTAGCAGGTGCCGGTGTCGATGCCCGATCCTCCGGTAGATCAGATTGATCCGCTGACGCGGTCGGTGCCCAATCCTCAGCTGGATCATACTGAGCTGCTACCGCTGTCAGTGCTAGAGCAACTGTCGGTGCTCGATCTGTGCGAGACAGCGGCGATCGTGTCTAGTCTGCTATGATCAGCTTTCTAACTTGACTAAGATCCGTGACTGTGATCCAGTTTGTTTCTTCATTTCTTTTAAACACGAGAAGGACTAATTGTGGCATTTTTGTTAAACCAAACTGCAGTTCATCATAGGGATTCAGCTTGTACTCAGACAATAGACTGATCCAATTTTTTCCAGTAATATAAGTGATGGAAAGTGCCTTCGTTACTGACACGACATAAGAAGTGAAACCTGCAAAGATAGCCATCGTAGAGCAAACCAAACGGTTTATTCTGTGATGAATGTCACATGGCAAAACCTGCATCGTAAAATTGCAGGAAAAGAAAGAAAACATGACATTAAATCAATAAGATTTAGACAGTAAATCAATAAGATTTACTTGATGTGACACGAGTGAATCCTTACTAGGAAATCACTATGTTGAAGTACTAAACAGAAGATTGATCGTCCAACTACGCGTGGCATGCAGGGGCCCCACCTACTCCCACAAGCAGGATAGTCCAAAGGTCTTGACAAATCGTATGGACCGAACATCCATGTGACTAGAAATCCTAGTGGGTGCAATAAACCCTGCAATGCATACAGATATTGGAGTGTAACCATAATTGATAAACCGTCCTCACAAAAAAATATGATCTGGATACTTCAAAATATATAGACTGAATTGAGTGGACAGACATTAACATAGACTGTTCTCAGGACTGACCACACACCAAAAGCGGCAGTACTAATAAACAATACAGGGTTCACAAACACAAATCAAGTACTGAACAATAGTACTTACTACAGACAAGCAAAGTTGCACTAACTAAACTCTGTAGACTATTTCTTGCCACCGACCTACGGGATGAACCCCGCATAACTGACTAGGCCATGGACTTCGTGCGAGATGTCTACATGCACCATCACCATCTTGTCAACCTTGGAGAACCTAACAGAGTGGTCTTTCCACTCATAAACATGATGATGAAGACAGGCCGCATCAGATTTGTTGGGAAGCTTTACAAGAACCACACCATTCGTAATCGAAGGCACAACCAGGAAATTGTTGTGGTCAAGTACAACCTCGAGAACACGCCTGACAACAATGCTACAAGAAAACACTAGTTCAGGACACGTGGCGACAAGGACACAGCAGCTGGATAGTTCAGTAGTAGAACTCATCATCAGGTCTTCCAGTTCACACGACATGACTTTGAGAACTTCATCTCCACCGCGGACCTGGTTCTAATTCAAACAGAAACCATATTTTATTACTACCTCCGTTCAGAAATATAAGATGACTTTTGATATTATACTCCATATATGACTACATATACGCACATAAATGAGTGAACAAAGACACTAGAACATGTCTTCAAAGGCATGATAGCAGAGGGATTACATGCAATATCCATAACACAAGTCACTGAGGCAAATATACCCTCTTAAAAGGTAGCATTGATGTTCATAAAGTACTCCCTCCGTCCCAAAATTCTTGTCTTAGATTTGTCTAGATACGGATGTATCAAGTCAGATTTTAGTATTAGATACATTCATATCTAGACAAATCTAAGACAAGAAATTTGGGATAGAGGGAGTAGTTGAAAGTAATCTATAAGAAATCAGTGTCAACCTCTCGCATGTTTTGGTCAAAATAGGAATTTAGAACCGTCATTTGGCACACTAAAATCACATGCAAGATCACCAAGAAAGTTGTACTACCAGTACTAGTACTGCGTGTTAGATGAAAAAACACGATCAAGATCGAGAAAAAGATCGTCAACAAGAGACATTACCTGGACTTGCTTAATGAGGGATCCCGGAGAGGGGGGCTTGGACAGGGCGATGGCTTTGAGATTGTCTGCGGTAGTCTCGGCGGGGTGCTTGCGCTTCTTCGTACCATGAGCCTCAACGGTTTTGGCCAGAGCCATAGACATCACGTCGGCCGGTGCTCCGGCGTCCATACAAGAGAGGAAGCTGAGAGAGAAGAGTGAAAGGAGGAACGAGATGAGGGAGAAGCGAAGCGAGTGGGGGTTTTCTTCAAGAGAGGAAGCTGAGAGAGAAGAGTGAAATGATGGTTGCTTCGTCCGTCCAACTTACTACTGGAAAGGAGGGGGTTTTGTGATTTGACGGCTCATTGGGCATTACTACGGCGGTTCGATCGGGGTAGTCTACCGTCACTCTACTACGGAGTAATTTAGTGCATGGCTGGTGGACCCAGGTGTTGGCTGTCCCACACGTTAGCGAAAGTGAGTAATTTAGTGCATGGCTGGAGGAGGATCCGCACGGTAGAGCGTGTCCATTGTTTTTCTGAAGAAAAAAATGATTACAGCAAGTGTTTCCACTCTTACGACGGAGGAGTGCGAAACACGACAGCCACTTGAACATACACAGTGCTCCTACGACTAGGCATGTGCAGTGGTTCATACGTCAGTACTACACAATCTTGTTGCTAGTGTAGTAAGATATGACGATAACAAATGATGTTGTGCGCATGTCAACTACTCCTATATGTAACATAGTACCGCTTTTTCGACTATCCGGTCGAGAATGAACGGTGAGATCAATGTTAACAGAACTAGGTCCACAGCGCACGGAGAGTACGATGCTACAGTACTCCACGAAACATGAACCATATGAAGCATGAATGGATTCCGGTGACGGAGCCCTGAAAGGATTCACTCGGCAACGGCGACGGCAGCCCGCAACCCCTCCTTGTCCAGCTCAGCACCCACCATCGCGCGGAGACGGCTCAGCTCCTTGGAGATATAGGTGAAGAAGGAGACCAGGTCAGGAAGCCGCAGCTCGTTGATGTTGACCGGGTGGTCGAAAGGGTTTAGCCCGACGACCGGCCTCGTCGCGCTGGCACGACGGTAGGCATCGCGCAGCCGCAACACGTGCGTGGCAACTTGGTTCACCGAGTGGCTGAGGCGATCCTGGACCTCGTCACGATCGGCCCGCTCGTGCTCCAGCCGGCTCCCCTGACGGCCTATCGCATCTCCCGGTTTCTGCAGCAACGCTGCCGATGCATCGAGCATCTTTGTGGTGGACGCCTGCCGCTTTTGAAGCTCCGTGAACTACCGCGCATAACGGAGGAGCATGGCACTCCTCTCCTCCTTAAGCTCACGGAGCTCCATGTCCTTGGCCCTGAGCTCCGCATCCTTGGCATGGAGCTCCTGTGGCAGGAGCCTCACCTCGGACTCCGTGATCTACTGCGCCGCCATGGCACCAGGTAGAAGCAATGGGGAGAGGAAGCAAAGGGGGAGAAACGGCTGAAAGGCAATGCAATCTACAGGAAGGCGGAGGGAGCAGTGGGTTTTTATAGGTGGAGTCATCATGAATAATTGCTGCCGCGCCTGCTCCCGTCAATCAAAAAATTAAAAATCCTGCCGCGCTTGCTCCCGTCAATCAAAAAATTTAAAATCCTGCCGCACCCAAACACCAGAGCAACACCACGGTGGATATTTAAATTTACCTGCCGGCAAGTAGATAAAAAGGGGTGAAAAAACAAATGTGGCGGCGACCTAGCTAATCCGTCGAACTAGCCCAGCTAGCTAGCCACCGTGCTTCACTGATGTACTCGGCGTGAAAGGTGGTCTTTCGTGATTTGACGACTCATTTACTTGCTTCGGCGCTATGACCAAGGAGGACCCAGAAAACGCGCGGTAGGGCGTCCCACGTCAGGAAGAATATATGCGTGCACCACCCGGGAGGAACCCGAAACCGCGCGGTAGGGTGTGCCACGTCTTGGCACGGAGGAAAATTGTGCGTGTAAAAATATACTGTATCAGACGTAGTACATATCGTTCGACCTCAGGACCCAGCCAGTCAGTCAAAAACACCCCACTAGCCACAGAGCTTCAACATGCAAACATGGCACGAAGGATAGATGTGGTCAGCTCTGTCTCGACCAGCCACAACGCCTTACTTTCCCTTCCACAATAAATTCCCTTATATAACTAAAGCATTTCTAGACTCAACTTCGACCAGTTTGGCTTGATAATCCTATAGGCTGTCAGGCTCTGATACCAAAGCTATCAGGACCCCGATTCCAAGTCACATCGATCTAGCCGGTAACACCTCATATCACTTTGCGGCCTCACGCACGGTATTCCCACGGGTGTCGCCTTACCATGGCCCGGGACCGTATGCGCCTTTTGGCTCACGTATATGATAGTGTCGCTAGCATCCATATGACAGAGAACCCGGGCTGACATGGCTAGTCTTGAACCCAAAGCGGCACTAACCGATGGGGACATGCATACATGAATCACATCGAGCATGTCGGTCAGCAGCGTGTGAATCCAGGCTGTAGCACTGGGCTAACAGGACTCCGGGAACCCGGGCTATAGCAGGCTAGGCAGGACTCCGGATGTCACCGCGTGACATTTCCCCGAAGGGACAGACACAGGAACGAAGTGAAACACATGCCGGCTAGTCAAGTGTCCTGAGCAGTAGTGCTGGGCTAGCAGGACTCCGGTGAACTGGGCTGTAGCGGACTACTATGGCTCATGGAAGCACTAGACTACATTTCCCCATAAGAGAGACTGCCAAGGATAAACAACTAGATTGTCAGATCCCACACATACCAAGCATTTCAATCATACACACAATATGCTCGATATGTGTAAATACAACATGGCATCACAACATAACTCTACGACTCAAAGTATTTATTCATTAGGCTCCGAGGAGCGAGGTATTACAAACATGGGTCTCATGACCCCACATTCAGAGCATACAAGTCAAAACACAAGCGGAAGCTTAACATGTCTGAGTACAGACATCTACAAATGAAAAAGGCTGAGAAGCCTGACTATCTACCAGATCCTGCCGAGGGCACAAGATCGTAGCTGAGGTATCAAGCTAAACGTCGAAGTCCATGCGGAACTACTAGCGAGACGGAAGTCTCTCTCTCTGCAAAACATAAATTAAGTAAACATGAGTACAAAGGTACTCAGCAATACTTACCTCAGAACTAGCTACATATGCATCGGTATCAACAAGGGGGGTGGTGGAGTTTAACTGCAGCAAGCCAGCTTTGACTTAGTGGCTAATCTGAACTACGACTGCAAGCAACTCTTTTGAGGTGGCGCACACGAGTCCACATATTCACCATTCAATACACCACTATGGATCCGCTCCCGTCTCCCTACGAGAAGGCCATCCATAGCACTCACACTTATCTTGCGAGTTTTAGAGTATCCACTTTCACTTGTCTATGAACTGCTATAGGCAACCCAGAAGTCCATTACCACGGACACGGCTATTCGAATAGATGATGATAACCCTGGAGGGGTGTACTTCTTCACACACGCTCTCACCACTTACCGCCGTTTACACGACTTGTACTCGGCAACCTTCAAGCGGAAGCCCAACGAGGGTGTCGGCCACGGCCTACCTAAACACTCAAGTCTCTAGTCCAGGTTTATCGCCTATCCAGGTTCCATCCGCAGGGAGTCCGGCCGAGGTTTCCACATACGGCCCCGAACGATGTGAACAGGGTTCCCGAGACACCAAATGGGCGCCCGGTACACCGTGCCATGGTGTATCTACCGCATCGTAGCCCACCCCTAGGGTCAGCGCTACGCACGGCCGCCAACACATATCCTATAAACACCAGAAACTAGTTGCAACTCCTGGACAGAGGACAAGGGTGATCAAGAAGCCGAGAGGGTCCATTGGTTTTGGGCCCAATGCGTGGTAGTAACTGTTTCATGGATCACAAACACAGAACTCAGTTCCTAAGGACGGCTTCAATGAGACAACCCACCATGTACTCCTACATGGCCTCTCACCGCTACCTTTACCAAATCGTGTTCACACACTTAGCTCTCAACCGTAGGACATGTTTGCACACCTCTGATTCATCCCCGATGAATCAGACCTGACTCAACTCTAAGCAGTAGCAGGCATGACAAACAAGCATGAATGAGTAGGCACATCAGGGCTCAAACAACTCCTACTCATGCTAGTGGGTTTCATCTATTTACTGTGGCAATGACAGGTCATGCAGAGGATAAGGGGTTCAACTACCGCAGCAAGTAACAGAGGAAAATGTGTTGTCCTAATGCAGTAAAAGAGAGCAGGAGCGAGAGAGTGGGATTGTATCGAAATGAACAAGGGGTTTTTGCTTGCCTGGCACTTCTGAAGATAACATTGAGTCTTCATCAGTGTCAACGATCACAGCGTCGGAGCAGCGTCAACCGAGAGGGGACAAATACCGGCAAACAAGGAAGAACACAATCAATGCGATGCAACAATATGATGCATGATCATGACATGGAAATATGTTGTTGGTTGGCCTAATGCAACTAGCAACAGGTTAAATGGAGTTGGTTTGAACACTAGGTTCAAATTCAAATTCAAACTATGAATTCACATAGTGCATTATCATGTTTTGGACTAAACAGTGAGGTTAAGTTGTTCAAACATGCATGAAAATGCCATATTCAGATTCCTTGGATTTTTCTGATAATTTTTCATATATAATTTATTTCATTTGGAGTTATAGATTATTTTCTATGATTTTTAGAAGTTTTAGCTATTTTCTAAAATAAATAAATCATTTCTGATTTATTTAAAATCCCAGAAAAGCTTTACTGCGTCAGCATTGCGCAAGGGTGATGTCAGCGGGTCAACTGGTCGGCCAGGTCAAACCAGACCTGCGGGACCCATATGTCATTGACTCAGCTAATTAATATGGTTAATTAACCTTAAATTAAGCCTAACTAAAATGTCAGTGGGGTCGGGGCCCACATGTCAGCGGCTAACCTAACTAAATTAGTGTTAGTTTAACTCCTAATCTAGGTTTGACCAGGGGGCGGGGCCCACGTGGTCAAATGGGTCAACCCCACCGGTGACATGACGCCGGCGAGGCCCGAGACGGCGGCGCGGCTCGGAAACGCAGCACAGGCGACGAAACGAGCGGCGGAGGGCATCCGTGGGGAGCTGGAGCTCTCTCGTATCCAGCGCAGCAAGCAGCAACAGCTAGGGTGGCTGGGGTTGTGCGCGGCGTTGAGCTCGGCGGCGGCCGGAGTTCGGGCACACTCAGGAACGGGGCTGCGGTGGCCGTGGAGTGGTGTGCTTAGCTCCTACGGCACCTACGCGGCGCGGTGAGCACGTGGGTGTGCTCAGTTGGGAGCTTCGACGACTGTGGCCATGGTGGCGAGAAGCTCGGGCGGCGGAGCGGTTCGGTCTCCGGCGGAGCAACGGCTACAACGTGCAAATGGAGCGCAAAGGAGGGGGGTTAGGGTCAGTGGCTCATGGCGAGTCGGACGAGCAAGTCGGCGAGCTCGGGGACGCGGAGACGGTGGCGAATCGAAGGTGAGGTTGCCGGCGGCCGAAGGAGAAGACGAGCTCGGGGATGACACTACAGGGCTCCCGCAGTCGAATGGGTTGGTGTAGATGACGCAGAGGGCGATGGCGGTACCTCTGGAAGCAACAACGAGGTGCGGGGTGGACGATGGCCCCGATGGTGCTCGTTGGTGCTCTCGGGTGCCCGTGGTCGAACGCGGGAGAGGAAGGAGAGGAGGGGGAGGAAGTCCAGAGCGAGAGAGTGGGAGTGAGAGGGGGTCAGGGGTGTCGTGGTGGCGACCAGGCAGTCGAGGGGGGGGGGGGCACGCAGGCAGGGAGGAGCCAGCGCGGCTCGCCGGCCATCGGGCACGCAGCTGCTTCTCCTCCTCGCAGGAGGAAGAAGACAGTGCTGCCCCTGGTGGGCTGGGCTGGCTTTGGCTAGGTGGGCTGCAGGTGAGGTTACTCTCTCTCTCTCTCTTAATTTAGTTTCTGTTTTCTATTTTTTCTTTTCTGTTTTGAATTAGTAAAAATACTAATTCATTTTGTAAAATCCTGAAAATAATTGTGGGCACTTTTGAAACTATTTCCAATAGCCCTCAAATGCTTTCAAGATTATTTGGACATTTAAAATATTTTATAGAATTTAAATGTCCAAATTCAAATACTTATGATTTAATTCAAAAATCCAGAATAGCCTGCAAAAATATGAAACCATTTTTGGCAGAGGGTTTAGCCAGGACCAAAGATGGTGGACATTTATGAAGGGCATTTTGGGTTCATTGAAAAGTTTTAAGTTTGAACCTAGTTAATTCCTTTAATGCTAGGGTTTAGGCAATCCCCATTTCCAAATTTTAATGGAATTTAATCATGATGCAAGATGATGATGCAAAGACAAGCAAGGGCTGAACTGGGGCTGTGACAGCTCGCCCCCACTAAACAAGAATCTCGTCCCGAGATTCAAGACGTGAGGTAAGAGGTCAAAGGGGAACACAAACTAACACAATCTTCATGATCCAATTATGCTTCTCGAAGATGTTGGTTCATTGCTTCAAATTGATCTTGACGTCTTTGCTTTCGAGATCTTCATCCAACATGATGATGACAGAAGGAAACTCTATAGAAAATGATCTTCTCAAAGATTAGGCGATACACGATCAACTCATGGAAATGAGACGTTGAATCATCTCTTGATCCAAGACACAAACACACATCAAAAGGGATGGAAAGAACAAATGATGAAAGTTCAATTTGGTAGAAAACACTCCCACGCTTAAGTAGGATGGTGCATAGGTTTCAAGGTAGCAGGAGATTGATTGCCATGATCCCGTAACGAGGCACTTTGGAAAAGGTGACTCGAAGAACTATTCCCTAAGTGGCAAAAAGAATTACTTTTGATCCATAGATCATTGAAGCTCTTCATACCAGCTTAAGGCAAATTACAATTGATTGTTTGAAAGAGCTCGAAGAAATTGCATACTCGGACTAGGATGGATTAATGTGGACTACCTTGTTGCAAGACAACGCAATGGATGACTTTGCTTATCATCGGAAATGGATGGAACCCATGGTAGTACCACTGTTGAAGATGATCCTGACCAGGAATTACCGAGAAGGTAGTCCATGGGAAAAATGGCACAATGGTGGTGCAAGCTGGGAACAAAATGCAATGTTGGGGATTTTTCCAACCATCATATCTGCCTGAGATTCAGACCTGGTTGGTAACAGGACACTTCAACATCGGCATGTCTGAAGAAAGTTTGCAACACAAATCGACGATATGATATTGCGAGAATCTCGGGAGATGAACTACGATAGCATGCTCCAAAACATGAGCGGGTTCCACTACAAACATGTGAACACGCTGTCCCAGACAAGCATGACCACATGGTAGTCTTACAATGAAACACTACCGAATTATGGTTGGGAACCACCAACGAGGATATTGAAGTCCTTGTATAAGGCATGCCTTAAGAAGGAACTTCTTCTCCTTGAACAATGCAATCAGTGGCTTGGTGTGCTAGGGATACATATAGAATGAAGGTTGCAAGTCTCCAGACCACTAGAATACTTCGCACATATGCATGACTGACTTGGGATGATTCCAGGGGAAACAAAAACAATCTTTCTTAACTCACGGTGGTAACTTGCACCAAATGCACATGAATTCGAGGAAGTCACTTCTTCCATCCAAGCATAAGCTTCATGAACGGAACACGAAGGCATTGCTTATAAAATTTTCAACACTAGGTTGATGTTCAGCATGAATCATGGGGGAGACAAAATGCTGTTGATGGGCTCAACAACAACTCATCGGAATTTCCATATCACTGAACTTCCACCATCATGTGAACACGGTGATAGCATTGGTCAGACCAAAAGATATAATGGTGTATGCCTGAGGGATCAACCACGGGTAAGACACCATTACGAACATCGTTGGCTTCTGATTTGACTTGACGATAGCCCATACTCAAGTCAAAGTTTTACAAGGCAATAGATCCAACAACTGATCACGAGGACCAATATTGGAGATATCATCTTTTCTTAACACACACACACAAAAGGATATCCCTTTGAATGAACTAAGTCAAGAAAGCTTTATCTTCCAACTCTCCAAGTTGTTGTTAAGCTTAACCAACTAGCTCAGGGGTATCCAACACAGATTCTTGGAGAATTGGGTGGTTACAAGAAACCAACTTGATCAGGAAACTCAACATAGTGTCAGGTGACAACCAGGTGATACCTCCGAGAAGATATTCGGAATATCACGAACCACCATATGTTACTAAGCTCGAGAATCAATCTTGCTTTTTCAGGGCAAGACGATATGATCAAATAAGCAAGGGATTTAATCCTAACTCATTGATCGAAGAGTGCACCAGAAATAAGGACTAGGTTAGCACAATCTATCTTAGAATGATGATTTAATAACCAGCACACTAAGAATGAGATTATTGTCCATTAACTACCAAGCAACGGAGTTGCTAGGAGTATTGATTTCACACATCACGTTTCACTTGTCGGCATTCGGTTGCGACAACACGGAACCGAGGAATGAAAAATGATGGCAAGAAGTATCACTGACATCAAGAATTCATAAGATGGTGGTGCAATTCTCCATGACATTCTTGACATAAAGTGGGTAATACTTCAGGGTAGAACAGAATCAAAGCTGGATTGGCATTTGATCTGCGGAATACAACTACTTTGACCCAATCCTAGATATGATGAGGTGCTGGAGTTTGTTTCTCTAGTTCATTCTGGAATATAATGGCTTGACGAACCACAAGAGTAATAGGCATCGATAACACGAGTGCACGACTACTCCTGACTATAAATTGATAGATGAAGGTCGGGATATAACTGGAGGGGGACAACTCAAAGGAACATATAACTTCCTGAGTTGTGGATGCATAGATTAGTATGTCGAACGAGTTCAACTTATTTCTTCCAGATAACCCATGCAGAAGAAGAAGGATTGGCAGATTCACAATTATGGATGGAGAACTCCTCAAGAGTACTCTGATTGTGAGCTTTTGGTTCAAAGAACATCTGCCTTAATGGTTCATGGTATTTGGAAGAAGGAAATACCATGGACCTCGAGGACTGTCACAAGGTTACTAATATATTAAGGGAACTAGCAAATACTAACAACACGAAGTAGGGTGAATCTCGGGTTCGAAAACCCAGGAGTAGAATACCTACTACTAAATGGCATCACGGGATGCTTTCGAGAACAATGGCCAGAATCATCACACCGGAAATACAAAGCATTGCTAGATTACTAGGTGACTCTCTAAAACACCTAGGGTCATAATAATAGCTCCAACATACATGTCGAGGCAACAGAGTACCTCAACTGACCGATTAGTGTGCTTATTCTGACCAAAAGGACATCGGGAATGGAGAGAAAGGATTTGCAAATGCATCAGACTATTTAGAAACCTGGGATGACTCGGACAGCATAACGACTGTAAATGCTCAAAATAATTTGAGACATCCTGCAAAATGGTGGCATAACCACTCAACATCACAATATCAAGGTTCTGAGGCCAGCTATGAACATATGGAAGTAGTAGGAACTGAACTTAGGCTTGAACTCAACAATCCTAGGCAACTACGGTTTAGTAACACGTCATCCTAAGAGATAGAAGAGAAGCCTAGCTCTTAATCCCCGTAGAAAAGAAGAGGTTGACTCAGATCAGAAGGCCATGAGGATAAGGAGTAAAAAGAGCCTTACGTTCCCTTCCACAATCAATTCCCTTATATAACTAAAGCATTTCTAGACTCAACTTCGACCAGCTTGGCTTGGTAATCCTACAGGCAGTCAGGCTCTGATACCAAAGCTATCAGGACCCCGATCCTTAGTCACACCGATCTAGCATGTAACACATCATATCACTTTGCAGCCTCACGCACGGTATTTCCACGGGTGCCACCTTACCTGGCCCGGGACCATTTGCGCCTTTTGGCTCACGTATATGATAGTGTCACTAGCATCCATATGACAGAGAACCCGGGACAACATGGATAGTCGTGAACCCAAAGCGGCACTAACCCATGGGGACAAGCATACATGAATCAACTTCGAGCATGTCGGTCAGCAGCGTGTGAATCCGGGCTGTAGCACTGGGCTAACAGGACTCCGGTAACCCGGGCTGTAGCAGGCTAGGCAGGACTCCGGATGTCACCGCATGACATTTCCCCGAAGGGACAGACACAGGAACGAAGTGAAACACATGCCGGCCAGTCAAGTGTTCCGAGCAGTAGTGCTGGGCTAGCAGGACTCTGGTGAACCGGGCTGTAGCGGACTACTATCGCTCAGAAAGCACTAGACTACATTTCCCCATATGATAGGCTGCCAAGGATAAACAACTAGATTGTCGGATCCCACTCATAACAAGCATTTCAATCATACACACAATATGCCCAATATGAGTACATACAACATGGCATCACAACAAGACTCTACGACTCAAGTATTTATTCATTAGGCTCCGAGGAGCGAGATATTACAAACATGGGTCTCATGACCCAACATACAGAGCATACAAGCAACAAGCACATGCGGAAGCTTAACATGTCTGAGTACAGACAACTACAAATGAAGAAGGCTGAGAAGCCTGACTATCTACCAGGTCCTGCCAAGGGCACAAGATCGTAGCTGAGGTAACAAGCTAAACGTCGAAGTCCACGCGGAACTACTAGCGAGACTGGAGTCTCTCTGCAAAACATAAATTAAGCTAACGTGAGTACAAATGTACCCAGCAAGACTTACATGAGAACTAACTACATATGCATCGGTATCAACAAAGGGGGTGGTGGAGTTCAACTGCAGCAAGCCACCTTTGACTCGGTGGCTACCCTGAACTACGACTGCAAGTAACTCTTTTGAGGTGGCGCACACGAGTCCACAAATTCACCATACCAATACACCACTATGGATCCACTCCCGTCTCCCTGCGAGAATGCCATCCATAGCACTCACGCTTATCTTGTGCATTTTAGAGTATCAACTTTCACTTGTCTATGAACTATGCAAGGGGTCGAAGTTTCCATATCCGAGGAATCCGGCTATTCGAATAGATAATGATAACCCTGTAGGGGTGTACTTCTTCACACATGCTTTCGCCACTTACCACCATGTACACATCATGTACCTCGGCAACCTTCAAGTGGAAGCCTAGCGAGGGAGTCGGCCACGACCTGACTAACCACACAAGTCTCTAGTCCAGGTTTATCGCCTATTCGGGTTCCATCCGCAAGGAGATCCGGCCGGGATGTCGCTCACGGCCCCAAACGATGTGTGCAGGGTTCCCAAGCCCACCTACCGGGTGCCACTTGGTACACCGTGCCACTATGCCTAGTCTGTCCCAAGCCCACCTGTACCGGGTGCCACTTGGTAGACTACTAACACTACCTACAAACACCATAAAATAGTTGCAACTCCTGGACAGAGATCAAGTTGATTAATAAGTCGAGAGAGCTTGGAGCGCCCGGAGCCCAATGTGTGGTAGTAACTGTTCATGGATCACAAACACAGAACTCAGTTCCCGAGGGCGGTTTCAATGAGACAACCCACCACGTACTCCTACATGGCCTCTCACCGCTACCTTTACCAAATCGTGTTCACACACTTAGCTCTCAATAGTAGGACATGTTCACCATATTCCAATTCATTCCCGATGAAACAGACCCGACTCAACTCTAAGCAGTAGCAGGCATGACAACAAGCATGAATGAGTAGGCACATCAGGGCTCAAACAACTCCTACTCATGCTAGTGGGTTTCATCTATTTACTATGGCAATGACAGGTCATGCAGAGGAAAGGGGTTCAACTACCGCAGCATGTAACAGTTGAAACGTTGTTGTCCTAATGCAGTAAAAGAGAGCTGGAGCGAGAGAGTGGGACTATATCAGAATGAACAAGGGGGTTTTGCTTGCCTGGCACTTCTGAAGATAGAAGCTTCTTCATCAGTGTCAATGATCACAGCATCGGAGCAGTGTCTACCGAGAGGGGACAAATACCGGTAAACAAGGAAGAACACAATCAATGCGATGCAACAATATGATGCATGATCATGACATGGAAATATGTTGTTGGTTGGCCTAATGCAACTAGCAACAGGTTAAATGGAGTTGGTTTGAACACTAGGTTCAAATTCAAATTCAAACTATGAATTCAAATAGTGCATTATCATGTTTTGGACTAAACAGTGAGGTTAAGTTGTTCAAACATGCATGAAAATGCCATATTCAGATTCCTTGGATTTTTTTGATAATTTTTCATATATAATTTATTTCATTTGGAGTTATAGATTATTTTCTATGATTTTTAGAAGTTTTAGCTATTTTCTGAAATAAATAAATCATTTCTGATTTATTTCAAATCCCAGAAAAGCTTTACTGCGTCAGCATTGCGCAAGGGTGATGTCAGCGGGTCAACTGGTCGGCCAGGTCAAACCAGACCTGCGGGACCCATATGTCATTGACTCAGCTAATTAATATGGTTAATTAACCTTAAGTTAAGCCTAATTAAAATGTCAGCGGGGTCGGGGCCCACATGTCAGCGGCTAACCTAACTAAATTAGTGTTAGTTTAACTCCTAATCTAGGTTTGACCAGGGGGCGGGGCCCACGTGGTCAAATGGGTCAACCCCACTGGCGACATGACGCCGGCGAGGCCCGAGACGGCGGCGCGGCTCGGAAACGCAGCACAGGCGACGAAACGAGCGGCGGAGGGCATCCGCGGGGAGCTGGAGCTCTCTCGTATCCAGCACCGCAAACAGCAGCAACTAGGGTGGCCGGGGTTGTGCGCGGCGTCGACCTCGGCGGCGGCCGGAGTTCGGGCACACTCGGGAACGGGGCTGCGGTGGCCGTGGAGTGGTGTGCTTAGCTCCTACGGCACCTACGCGGCGCGGTGAGCACGTGGGTGTGCTCAGTTGGGAGCTTCGACGACTGTGGCCATGGCGGCGAGAAGCTCGGGCGGCGGAGCGGTTCGGTCTCTGGCGGAGCAACGGCTACAGCGTGCAAATGGAGCGCAAAGGAGGGGGGGTTAGGGTCAGTGGCTCACGGCGAGTCGGACGAGCAAGTCGGCGAGCTCGGGGACGCGGAGACGGTGGCGAATCGAAGGTGAGGTTGCCGGCGGCCGAAGGTAGAAGGCGAGCTCGGGGACGACGCTACAGGGCTCCCGCGGTCGAATGGGTTGGTGTAGATGACGCAAAGGGCGATGGCGGTACCTCTGGGCCCCCCTTTGAGCCACACCGCAGGCCGCAGGCAGGCAAGTCTAGGGACCCCCGTTCCCAGAATGCCGACAGTAGCCCCCGGGCCCAAGGCGCGCCCGGACTTGGCCGTGCAGGGAGGCGAAAGGGCAAGGGCGAAGCGCCGCAGGCCCTAACAGCCTGCGGCCTTGGGCGCCGCGTGGCGGTTGATTGGACGTGGGCGTCTCCAGTTCCCCACGGCGCCTCGGCAACTGCACGGATTGGACAAGTCCCTGCATGCAAAGCGGGTCATGATTACCTGCGATCATGGGGGCCGACGGTTGGCCCTCGCCGGCTATAAGTACGGATCGGCGCGCGCCCTTCCTGTTCATCCCCCTTGCTTCTCCTTCTTCTTCATGGTCCCGTCGAGGAGGTTCTCGGCCGCAGAGAAGGGGAAGGCTCGCCAGGTTGAGCCTGCCTCTCCCCCGCCCAAGCGCGGCCAAGGGCTCCCTCGCAAACATCCTGTGGCCACCACGGCAGCTCCCCGCGGCCGTGGAGACGATTTCCAGCAAGGTGACGTGCGGACTGCTATGGCCGGGGGGTGCGCTTCGGTCGCGCGTTCCCCTAGGCCGCGCTTTCGCGCTGCAGAGGTGCTGCCGGAGTTCGTTGTGTGGTCGGCGAAGCCGACTGGCACCCGACTTCAACTTCCTCGCTTCCTCCTCGGTGAGCTCTCGGGCGGCGCCCCGGGCGGCTTCTGGCTTCAGGCAGACGGCTGCTGCAGCCGGGCCTCATGGGCTTCACTGGAGGTCTCCGCAGCTGGGAGCCTGGCCTTGACCCGCGGTTGGCAGACGTTTGCCCCCGCGCGTGGCCTGAGCCGTCGGTGCACCCTGCACTTCAAGTTTGACGGTGATGCCACCCTCTACGTGAGGGTGTTTGGGAAAGATGGTCGCCGCGCAGGGTGCTGCCCTGAGGACGACGACCGCGGCCGGGAACCCAACCCCGGCGATGATGGAGAGGACAGCGCTCGCGTGATTGGCGACGCTCAGGGTTCCCCAAGCTTCACCGGTTCTTCTTCAGGCGGCGACTCTTCTAGCGGTGGCCGCGGTCAGCCTCCACGCCGTCGTACCTGCTTGGGAGGTGGTAGCGTGTCTGCCCGCCGTCGTGCCTCGGTGAAGCGCGAGAGGGAGTCTGCCTGAGCCCCGGAGGCAGCTCGAGTCTTCCCTGCAGGCCGGTGTGAGGCGAGCTGCGCCTGATTTGTTCTACCTTTCCCTTTTTCATGTGTAAAAAGATAGTAGCGTGGAGCCCCACGGGGGCGTGTTTGGGTTATTGCTGTTAATCATCGCTTTGCTTCAGTTATCGTGCCTTCCGGCTACGTGCCCGCGCGTGGATAGTTCCTGGCCCCAGTTGTGGGGGGGCGACCGACCCAGGCCCTGTGTTCGTGTCGCGGTGCTCGTGGGGCACGAACTAGAGGGGTGCTCCTGTAATGGACCCAGGTCGCGGAACCTTTGAACGACTAGGACAGGAACACTCACGAGGGCGCTCGGCTGCCCCCCTCGCGAGGCCTTGCATAAGGGAAATCGAGGCAGGAGAGTGAAAAGTCGAAGAACCAAAAGCCAAAGATGGCAACAGCTTCAATAAAACTTCGAATGAGAATGAAGAAGCCAACTGTGGAAAGCAAATGAAAAAGCCGCGTCCGGCACCTAATCTAGTCTTTGACGTCTTCTCACCAGCGCGGAGCTAAGTGCTGCCACTAGGCGTGGGAGGGAGCCCCAGGGCCTGAGGCCGGCGCTCCTGAGACTCCGGGGCGTGTACAGCCCCAACTCATTATTACGTGAGAGTGTCACGGGCGGCGAGCTCCACAGGCGTTGGCCTTCTTCACAGGCTCCGGGCCTTTATTGGGGGAAGCAGGCTTCACGGGCATTTGCCCTCTTCATAGGCTCCGGGCCCTTTCCAAAACGCGACAGCTTCACATGCATTCGCCTTCTTCACAGGCTCTGGGCCTTTTCCAAAACGTGACAACTTCACAGGCATTCGCCTTCTTCACAGGCTCTGGGCCTTTTCCAAAACGCGACGGCTTCACAGGCATTCACCTTCTTCACAGGCTCTGGGCCTTTTCCAAAACGCGACAGCTTCACAGGCATTCGCCTTCTTCACAGGCTCTGGGCCTTTTCCAAAACGCAACGGCTTCACAGGCATTCGCCTTCTTCACAGGCTCTGGGGCTTTTCCAAAAAGGATAATATTCACAGGCATTCGCCTTCTTCACAGGCTCTGGGCCTTTTTGGGGGTAGAACCTCCGGAGGTGCTGGATGTTCCATGCGTTCTGGACCGGCACCCCCTCCTGAGTCTCCAAGCGCACGGAGCCGGGCCTGGAAACATGAACAACCTTGAATAGGCCCTCCCACATGGGAGAGAGCTTGTGCAGTCCCTCCCTGGAGAGAACCCGCCTGAGCACGAGGTCTCCTACCTTGAGAGTTCTGGGGCGGATGTTGCGGCAGTGATATCGTCGCAGTGCTTGTTGGTACCTCGCCGCTCGCAGCGCGGCTTCTCGGCGACGTTCCTCCCCCAGCATGAGGTCCATCCCCCGCATGGCGTCCTGCTGCGCCTCGTCGAACGCCAGGACCCGCGCGGAGCAACGTCTGACCTCATGAGGGAGGACCTCTTCGACTCCGTAGACCAGGAAGAACAGGGTCTCTCCAGTTGGCTTGGTCGCGGTTGTGCGAATGGACCACAACATGGACTGAAGCTCATCGTTCCATCCTCTGCCGCAGGCCTCCAGCTTCTTCTTGAACGTCCTGGTCTTGAGGCCCCTCAGGACCTCTGCGTTGGCTCGCTCGGCCTGGCCGTTGCTTCGGAGGTGCGCCACCGAAGCGTAGCATATCTGCGTTCCAAGGTTAGCACAGTATGTTTTGAAGAGGTTACTGGTGAACTGCGAACCGTTGTCTGTGATGATGCGGTTTGGCACCCCGAACCGGCTCATGATGCCCCTGATGAAGTTGACCGCGGAACCCGCGGGGATGGTGCGGACGGCCTCTACTTCAGCCCACCTAGTGAACTTGTCCACGGCGACGTAGAGGTAGCGGTAGCCCCCTGGCGCCCGAGGAAACGGGCCCATGATGTCCAGCCCCCAGACTGCGAATGGCCATGAAAGGGGTATAGTCTGCAGGCCTCCTGCCGGCTGTTGGATCTGCTTGGCGTGGAACTGGTAGGCCTCACAAGCTTTCACCAGTTCTTCGGCGTCATTGAGTGCGGTGGGCCAATAAAACCCACCGCGGAACGCCTTGCCGATGAGGGTCCGTGATGATGAATGATGTCCACAGTCTCCGCCGTGTGTATCTTCCAGCAGTTCCTTTCCTTGCTCCCTGGAGATGCAGCGCAGGGATACATCGTTTGGTCGCTTCCGGTAGAGCTCTCCATCCTTGATGCAGTATGCCGTGGCCTGCCGTGCCACACGCTCCGCTTCCTCCTCCTTCTCCGGCAAGGTCCCTTGTGTTAAGTAACTCTGGAGCTCCGTGATCCAGCACCCCTCCTGAGGTTCCATCGTCAGGAGCAGGCGTGCTCCTGAGGCCGGGCCACAGACCAGGGCTCCTGAGGTAGGTGGCCGGGAGAGCTCCTCCCGAGGCTGAGCCGTGTTTGACAATGACGGCAGGGTTGAGGGCTTGAAGAGCCGCTCCTCGAAGACGCCAGGCTCCTGAGGTAACCGCCTGGACGCCCGTTTGGCGATGTCGTCGGCCTCCTGATTGGTGCCACGGGGCACATGCTGTAACTCCAACCCCCAGAACTGCTTCTCCATCCTGCGGACCTCCGCAAGGTAGGCTTCCATGTGCTCATCTTTCGGCTCGTACACCTTGTTGGATAAATTGATAAGGAGCTGCGAATCGTCCTTGATGGTGAGGTGTTTCACCCCCAGGGCAGCTGCGGCCTTCAAGCCCACTATTAAACCTTCATACTCCGCTATGTTGTTGGAGACCTTTTCACCTTGCTGGAAACAGAGCTGTACAGCATAGTAGAGCTTGTCCTGTGTGGGCGATGTAAGCACCGCCCCAGCCCCAGCGCCATGCCTGGAGAACGCCCCATCGAAGTACATGACCCAGCCTTCTGGCGCCTCGCTTCCCGGGGAGACGGACCGATCCTCGTCGGCCTTGAGGCCTGGTGCCTCCATCCATTCTGCCACAAAATCCGCTAATGCTGCTGCCTTGATGACTCTGGTCATGCTGAATTCGAGCTGAAATGCTTGCATTCTATGTTCCACTCAGCGACCCTTCCAGCTGAGTTAGGGCTCCTGAGCACTCTCTCCAGGGGGTATGACGAGAGGACCTTGATGGGGTGACCCTGAAAATAGTGCCGCAGCTTGCGCGAGGCCACCAGTAGCGCGAGGAGGAGCTTCTGAGGCATGGGGTACCGTGCCCTCGCGTCCCGCAACACCGTGCTGACGAAGTACACTGGGTGCTCAACGAGGTTGGGTGCGTCAGTGCTGGTGGCGCCCTCCGGAGACCATGGCGCCTCCTGAGGTGATGAGGCCTCCTGAGGCTGGCCATCTGGGAGAGGGGCCTCTTCCGCCTCCGGTGCACTCCTCTACGGCGGCTGATCCTCCTCAGCCGCTGTGGCGGTTTCTGTGGGCCTTCCTTGTTCCTGTTTTGCCTTGTCCCGGGCTGCTGCTGTGGTTTTGATTCGATGCTCCTCCCTAACCGCCACCAGGGCTGCGCTGGCGGAGTAGGGAGTGGCGGCGAGGTAAAGCACCAAGGGCTCTTAAGGGCGCGGAGCCACCATGACGGGGGGGCTGGTCAGGTATCTCTTGAGATCCTGGAACGCCTTGTCGGCCTCTTCAGTCCATTCAAAGGGCCCCTTTTTCTTCATTAGCTGGAAGAAAGGCAGCGCTCGCTCCCCCAACTTGGAGATGAAGCACCCTAGCGCGGTCACTCGCCCAGTGAGCTTCTGCATTTCTCTGAGGGTCTTTGGCAGGCTCATGTCCTCGACCGCCTTGACCTTTTCCGGGTTAGCCTCGATGCCTCGGTGGGACACGAGGAAACCCAAGAGCTTGCCCGAGGGGACTCCGAACACACACTTCTTTGGGTTGAGCCGCAGGTTCACTATGTTGAGACTCGCGAAGGTTTCCTCCAGGTCTTGTATCAGGGTCCTGGCCTCCCGAGACTTCACCACAATGTCATCGACGTAAGCCTCAACATTCTTCCCGAGCTATGGGCCCAAGGTGATGTGCATCAGCCGCTGAAAGATCGCCCCCGTGTTACGCAGCCCGAATGGCATGCATGTGTAGCAGTACACCCCACACGGGGTTAGGAATGCTGTCTTTTTGACGTCTTCTAATGCCATCTTGATCTGGTGATACCCAGAGAAGGCATACAAGAAGCATAGCAGGTCGCATTCTGCGGTGGAATCGACGATCTGGTCGATGCGGGGGAGCAGGAACGGATCTTGCGGGCATGCCTTGTTGAGGTTGGTGAAGTCGACACACATGCGCTCCTTCCCTCCCTTCTTTGGCACAACGACAGGGTTGGCCAACCAATCCGGGCATCGGACCTCGCGAATGACCCCAGTGGCTTCTAGTTTGCGGGTCTCTTGGACGATGAAGGCCTGCTTTTCTGTGGACTGCCGCCTTGCCTTCTGCTTCACAGGGCGCACGTTGGGGCACACGTTGAGGTGATGCTCGATTACGCTCCTAGGGATCCCCGCCAACTGGTCAGGCTCCCAAGCGAATACCTTCTTGTTTGCGCGCAGGAACCTGACCAGGGCCTCCTCCTGCTCGGGTTCGAGGTTGGCGCCTATGGTGAAAGTGGCATTGGTGGACCCGTCCTCATCGACGGGTATCTGCTTGGTTTCTGCCTTGTCTTGGGTGAACAACTGTTTCTTCTTGGCGGGTATAGCCCCCTTGGGCTCGGGGGTCTCCGAGTCGGCGGGCTGCGCCAACGCCGCCGTCTTGAAGGCGAGCTTGAGCACTCGCAGCGCGTCTCCAGTGTCCCCGTGCATGGTGAGGACACCGCTGCTCCCGGGCATCTTCATGAGGTTGTACGCCGGGTGTGTCGCGGCCATGAACTGGGCCAGCGCTGGGTAGCCGAGGATGGCATCGTAGGGGAGGCCGATGGGGGCGATGTCGAAGTCGACCAGCTCCGTGCGGAAGTTGTTGTAGGTGCCGAAGGTTACTGGGAGCCGGATCTGTCCCAAGGAGCTGGATGATCCGCCCCCAACGCCTGAGAAGGGCCGGCTGGGTTGCAGCCGTTCCAGGGGTATGCAGAGGAGGTTGAAGGCCTCAACTGAGAGCATGCTGAGGCCCGCACCGCCATTGATGAGAGTTCTGGTGATGGCCACCTGGCAGATGGTGGGGGTGCACAGCATGGGGAGTGCACCCGAGCAGGCCGAGTTGGAGGGGTGGTCCTCCGAGCTGAAGGTCAGGCCGGCCTTGTGCGCCACTCGGTCCGGGGGAGCCCCCTACCGCGTGGAAGCAACGCTGACCCGGCGGATGAACGGCTTGATGTGGTGACTTGTAGGCGGCGCCTGCGAGCCGCCCAGGAGGGCCGCGACGGCAGGGGGTGTTGGTGCAGCATGGTGGGCGAGGAAGAGGCTGCGGAGCTCTTCCCAAGAGGCCACGGAGGCTGCCGGCAGGTGGAGCAGCCATGCGCGCGGAGCGCCAGTGTGGGCCATGGGAAACCAGTTGGCCATGACCCTATCATCACCTCCAGCTTTGAGGATAGCCTCCTCGTACGCCAGCAAGAAGGCCAGCGGATCAGTCGCGCCGCTGTAGCGCGACGACGTTGTTGGCTTGAACTTGTCTGGCCACCGTACCCGTTGCAGGGCTGGGGCCAGGGCTCGGAGCCCCCTGGCCCCCGTGCTGGCGCCGGCGGCCGGAGCGGGCGACGCGCTACTCATCGCGGGGCAGGTCGTGGCGGTGGCGGAAGGGAAAATTCCGGTGCACCCCTACCTGGCGCGCCAAATGTCGGATTTCGGGTTCCGGCAAACCCTTGAGGTTCGAACACTGGGGAGCGCGCGGAGATTTTGCCTTCTGCCTACCTGCGCCCCTCCGCCTCGCTAAGATCGAAGCTATTGAAAGAACAGCACAAGAGACACAGGGTTTATACTGGTTTGGGCCACCGTTGTGGTGTAATACCCTAATCCAGTGTGTGGTGTGGTGGATTGCCTCTTGGGCTGATGATGATGAGCAATACAAGGAAGAACAGCCTCGCGAGGGTCTATTCTTGGCTGGGGGATGAACTGCTAGGAGGAGTTCGGTCACCCTTCTCTCTCTCTCTCTCTCCTTGATTCTCTCTCTGATTTCGATCCCTTTCTGATTCCGTTTTTCCCCTCTCCCCTGGGGGTGGCTAGTC
>NC_053023.1:570345152-570417998 GCF_003073215.2 Triticum urartu | reverse complement strand
TGCATTGTTTTTGAGTTATTTGCATTTGTGGCTCAACTGTGTCACGTGAGTGAATATAGGCAAAAAAAACTATCTGCGCATATGGAGTCTGAGAACTACGGCTAACCTATCTATCGGCTACACTCCTTTTTTCATGGATATGGAGTTGAAGTCATCCTCCCCAGCAACGTCGATTATGATTCTTCTTGTGAATCTTGCTACATGGAGTATGATGCCGAGCTGGAGCATCAGGACGACTTGGATGCACTGGATGAAGCCCGTGACATCGCACACTACTACCGAAATGCTTATACACAATAGCTTAGTAGTAGCACTATAAAATAGTAACTGCTACTGCTAGTTAGCAGTAGCGCTTTTCCTGGCTGGCAAGCGCTACTAGTAACTCTATAGTAGTAGTGCTGGAAAACAAAAACACGCTACTACTATGTGGGACCAGACGAGGTCGACGGTAGCTAGAGTTGTAGCGTTGTACATAATCCAACGCTATTGCTAACAGTTTCGTAGTAGCGCGTTATTTTGCTGCGCCGCTACTGCTAATGGGCCCCACTTAGTAGAAAGCGCTACTACTAAGTACCGTAGCAACATCGCATTTTGCTAAGCAGCGCTACTGCTAGTTGCGGCTGGTGCCACCTTTTCACCCCCTCCTCTCCCCACTTTGCCCTCTCTCCCCCTCCCTTCCCCTCTCCCCTCTCCACCCTTGTTGCTCTTTTTCTCTCTTCCTCCTACCTCTCTTCTCTCCTCATTAATGTCCCCCTCCACCATAACTCTCCTCCATAAATGGCCTCTCTCACATCTCTCTCTTTGTCCTACCTCTCTTCTCTCCCCATTAATGCCCCCCTCCACCATAACTCCCCCTCCATTAGTTGGCTAGCTAGATTCACCTCTCCTCCCCAACAACTAGATCTAGCTAGCTATTTTAGCCATCCACCATGCTCTTCGATCGGTCTCTCTCGTCATCTAATTAACCACGTGCTCTCTCGATCGGTCTCTCTCGGGAGATATATAGGTGAGTAAAAGGTTGTTCATTGCAAGAATGGGAATATGTGTGTGAATGAGAATATGTGTGTTTGGGATATATGGAGAGATTTGTGCGAGTTACATGCCCTTGAGTTGCTTATGTTTTGCCGAAATGTCGATTTATTTCCGTTTCAGTGAATTTCGAGCAAACTCAATATGTCCTATTTTTAGGCAAGGCCATGTGTCAAAATTTTATATGATTTTGAAGCATGCATGCATTATTTATTTTATAACCCTTTTGCTTGTTATACCATGCAGTCGGTCATGAAAGTGAGTGGATGGAACATGGAGCGATACATGCAATCCGCGGTGATGGACATGTATGCAAATAATCAGACTAGGATTAGATGTCCGTGTGCAAGATGCAAAGAAGGAGTCCTTTTGGACCCTTTTGATCATGTCACTTTGAAGGCGCACCTACTGATGAATGGTTTCATGGATGGCTATACTCGGTGGATAAGTGAAGAAGAAGATGATGATGAGGACGTCCACATGGCAGGGAATAACGACATGGCGGCGGGGCTAGATGAAGAGATGACCGATCGACATGAAGACGATGGCGTCAGACATGGCGGCGGGGAAGAGTCCGGAAATGACGGCGGCCAAGAAGATTCTAGACACGGCGAAGAAGAGTCCGGACATGGCGGAGAAGAGGCGGTGGTCACGCCGCAGTCTTCGACGCTACTAGGTCCAGTCGTGTAGGCCCCTCATGTTTGAGACCTCCTTCGCAAGAGTACAACTAGCGAGAGATCTGCTTCTAGAGAGGAGGTCAAGCTGGCGCAACTTGAAGTAGACTCGAAGACTCCATTGTATGACGGTTGCGATCCCGAGGTGACTCGATTGAGTTTCACGCTCGAACTTCTAAAGACGAAGGCCAAAAACAAATGGACAGATAAAAGCCTCGATGAGCATTTGAAGTATCTACATAATAAAGTTCTTCCCGCGGGGAACCTATGTCCTACTAGTGTCGAGGAGACCAAGAAAATCGTTTGCCCTTTTGATTTACCGCACATTAGGTACCACACATGCATCAACGATTGCATCATTTATCGGGGGGAGCACGCGGAAAAAACCAGTTGTCTAGTGTGCAATGCTTCTCGATACAAGAAGGCAGGAAAGAAAGCTCCTCAGAAAGTTGTATAGTACTTTCCGATCACTCCCCGTCTGTAGCGGTATTTCGTAGATCCTAAGGAAGCAAAGCTCATGCACTGGCACGCAGAGAGGAAGAAGCCTGCCGATGGAGATGATCCAAAGCTGAGACACCTCGTAGATGGTAGCCAGTGGAGAACATTGAACACCGTATATGGATTTGTTGCAGAAGATCCAAGGAACATCGTGCTTGGTGCGAGTACCGATGGCATGAATCCGTTTGGAAACCAGAACACAACCATAGCACATGGCCCGTGTTTGTATGGATGTACAACCTGTTGGGGAACGTAGTAATTTCAAAAAATTTCCTACGCACACGCAAGATCATGGTGATGTATAGCAACAAGGGGAGAGTGTGATCTACGTACCCTTGTAGACCGATAGCGGAAGCGTTAGCACAACGCGGTTGATGTAGTCGTACGTCTTCACGGCCCGACCGATCAAACACCGAAACTACGGCACCTCCGAGTTTTAGCACACGTTCAGCTCGATGACGATCCTCGGACTCCGATCCAGCAAAGCGTCGGGGAAGAGTTCCGTCAGCACGACGGCGTGGTGACGATCTTGATGTTCTATCGTCGCAGGGCTTCGCCTAAGCACTGCCACAATATTATCGAGGATTATGGTGGAAGGGGGCACCGCACACGGCTAAGAAAACGATCACGTGGATCAACTTGTGTCTCTAGGGGTGCCCCTGCCTCCGTATATAAAGGAACAAGGGGGAGGTGCGGCCGGTCAGGAGGAGGGCGCGCCAGGAGGAGTCCTACTCCCACCGGGAGTAGGATTCCCCCCCTTTCCTAGTTGGAATAGGATTTGGGAAGGGGGGAAAGAGGAGAGAGAGAAGGAAGGGGGGCGCCGCCCCCCTCTCCTTGTCCTATTCGGACTAGGGGGGGAGGGGCGCGCGGCCCAGCCCTGACCATCTCTCCTCTCTTCCACTAAAGCCCACTAAGGCCCATATACCTCCCGGGGGGTTCCGGTAACCTCCCAGTACTCCGGTAAAATCCCGATTTCACCCGGAACACTTCCGATATCCAAATATAGGCTTCCAATATATCAATCTTTATGTCTCGACCATTTCGAGACTCCTCGTCATGTCCGTGATCACATCCGGGACTCCTAACAAACTTCGGTACATCAAAATGCATAAACTCATAATATAACTGTCATCGAAACCTTAAGCGTGCGGACCCTACGGGTTCGAGAACAATGTAGACATGACCGAGACACGTCTCCGGTCAATAACCAATAGCGGAACCTGGATGCTCATATTGGCTCCCACATATTCTACGAAGATCTTTATCGGTCAGACCACATAACAACATACGTTGTTCCCTTTGTCATCGGTATGTTACTTGCCCGAGATTCGATCGTCGGTATCTCAATACCTAGTTCAATCTCGTTACCGGCAAGTCTCTTTACTCGTTTCGTAATATATCATCTCGCAACTAACTCATTAGTTTTAATGCTTGCAAGGCTTATGTGATGTGCATTACCGAGAGGGCCCAGAGATACCTCTCCGACAATCGGAGTGACAAATCCTAATCTCGAAATACGCCAACCCAACATTTACCTTTGGAGACACCTGTAGAGATCCTTTATAATCACCCAGTTACATTGTGACGTTTGGTAGCACACAAAGTGTTCCTCCGGTAAACGGGATTTGCATAATCTCATAGTCATAGGAACATGTATAAGTCATGAAGAAAGCAATAGCAACATACTAAACGATCGGGTGCTAAGCTAATGGAATGGGTCATGTCAACCACATCATTCTTCTAATGATGTGATCCCATTAATCAAATGACAACACATATCTATGGTTAGGAAACATAACCATCTTCGATTAACGAGCTAGTCAAGTAGAGGCATACTAGTGACACTTTGTTTGTCTATGTATTCACACATGTATTATGTTTCCGGCTAATACAATTTTAGCATGGATAATAAACATTTATCATGAAATAAGAAAATAAATAATAACTTTATTATTGCCTCTAGGGCATATTTCCTTCAGTCTCCCACTTGCACTAGAGTCAATAATCTAGTTCACATCGACATGTGATTTAACATCAATAATTCACATCACCATGTGATTAACACCCATAGTTCACATCGTCATGCGACCAACACCCAAAGGGTCTACTAGAGTCAATAATCTAGTTCACATTGCTATGTGATTAACACCCAAAGAGTACTAAGGTGTGATCATGTTTTGCCTGTGAGAGAAGTTTAGTCAATGGGTCTACCATATTTAGATCCGTATGTATTTTGCAAATTTCTATGTCAACAATGCTCTGCACGGAGCTACTCTAGCTAATTGCTCCCACTTTCAATATGCATCCAGATTGAGACTTAGAATCATCTGGATCAGTGTCAAAGTTTGTATCGATGTAACCCTTTACGATGAACCTTTTGTCACCTCCATAATCGAGAAACATATCCTTATTCCAGTAAGGATAATTTTGACCGCCGTCCAGTGATCTACTCCTAGATCACTATTGTACTCCCTTGCCAACATCAGTGTAGGGTATACAATAGATCTGGTACACAGTATGACATACTTTATAGAACCTATGGCTGAGGCATAGGGAATGACTTTCATTCTCTTTCTATCTTCTGCCGTGGTCGGGCTTTGAGTCTTACTCAATTTCACACCTTTTAACACAGGCAAGAACTCTTTCTTTGACTGTTCTATTTTGAACTACTTCAAAATCTTGTCAAGGTATGTACTCATTGAAAAAACTTATCAAGCGTCTTGATCTATCTCTATAGATCTTGATGCTTAATATGTAAGCAGCTTCGCTGAGGTATTTCTTTGAAAAACTTCTTTCAAACACTCCTTTATGCTTTGCAGAATAATTCTACATTATTTCCGATCAATAATATGTCATTCACATATACTTGTCAGAAATGCTGTAGTGCTCCCACTCACTTTCTTGTAAATACAGGCTTCACCACAAGTCTGTATAAAACTATATACTTTGATCATCTCATCAAAGTGCATATTCCAACTCCGAGATGCTTGCACCAGTCCACAGATGGATCGCTGGAGCTTGCATATTTTGTTAACACTTTTAGGATTGACAAAACCTTCTGGTTGCATCATATACAACTCTTCTTTAAGAAATCCATTTAGGAATGCAGCTTTGTTTATCCATTTGCCAGATTTCATAAAATGCGGCAATTGCTAACATGATTCGGACAGACTTAAGCATAGATACGAGCGAGAAACTCTCATCATAGTCAACATCTTGAACTTGTCGAAAACCTTTTTGCGGCAATTCTAGCTTTGTAGATAGTAACACTACTATCAGCGTTCGTCTTCCTCTTGAAGATCCATTTATTTTCTATGGCTTGCTGATCATCGGGCAAATCCATCAAAGTCCATACTTTGTTCTCATACATGGATCATATCTCAGATTTCATGGCCTCAAACCATTTCGCGGAATCTGGGCTCATCATCGCTTCCTCATAGTTCGCAAGTTCGTCATGGTCTAGTAACATGACTTCCAGAACAGGATTACCGTACCACTCTGGTGCGCATCTCACTCTGGTTTACCTACGAGATTCGGTAGTAACTTGATCTGAAGTTACATGATCATCATCATTAGCTTCCTCACTAATTGGTGTAGTAGTCACAGGAATAGATTTCTGTGATGAACTACTTTCCAATAAGGGAGAAGGTACAATTACCTTATCAAGTTCTACTTTCCTCCCACTCACTTCTTTCAAGAGAAACTCCTTCTCTAGAAAGGATCCATTCTTAGCAACGAATGTCTTGCCTTCGGATCTGTGATAGAAGGTGTACCCAACAGTCTCCTTTGGGTATCCTTTGAAGACATATTTCTCCGGTTTGGGTTTGAGCTTATCAGGATGAAACTTTTTCATATAAGCATCACAATCCAAACTTTAAGAAACAACAACTTCGGTTTCTTGCCAAACCACAGTTCAGATTGTGTCATCTCAATGGACTTAGATGGTGCCCCTTTTTAACGTGAATGCAGCTGTCTCTAATGCATGATCCCAAAACGATATTAGTAAATCGGTAAGAAACATCATAGATTGTACTATATCCAATAAAGTACGGTTATGACGTTCGGACACACCATTACACTGTGGTGTTCCAGGTGGCGTGAGTAGTGAAACTATTTCACATTGTTTTTAACTGAAGGCCAAACTCGTAACTCAAATATTTTACTTCTGCGATCATATCGTAGAAACTTTTATTTTTGTTACGATGATTCTCCACTTCACTCTGAAATTCTTTGAACTTTTCAAATGTTTCAGACTTGTGTTTCATCAAGTAGATATGCTCATATCTGCTCAAATCATCTGTGAAGATCAGAAAATAATGATACCTGTCGCGAGCCTCAATATTCATCGGACCACATACATCAGTATGTATGATTTCCAACAAATCTGTTGCTCGCTCCATTGTTCCGAAGAACAGAGTCTTAGTCATCTTTCCCATGAGGCATGGTTCGCAAGCACCAAGTGATTCATGATCAAATGATTCCAAAATCCCATCAGCATGGAGTTTCTTCATGCGCTTTACACCAATATGACCTAAACGGCAGTGCCACAAATAAGTTGCACTATCATTATTAACTTTGCATCTTTTGGTTTCAATATTATGAATATGTGTATCACTACGATCGAGATCCAATGAACCATTTTCATTGGGTTTGTAACCATATAAGGTTTTATTCATGTAAACAGAACAACAATTTATTCTCTTACTTAAATGAATAACCGTATTACAATAAACATGATCAAATCATATTCATGCTCAACGCAAACACCAAATAACACTTATTTTAGGTTCAACACTAATCCTGAAAGTATAGGGAGTGTGCGATGATGATCATATCAATCTTGGAACCACTTCCAACACACATCGTCACTTCACCCTTAACTAGTCTCTGTTTATTCTGCAACTCCCATTTCGAGTTACTAATCTTAGCAACTGAACCAGTATCAAATACCGAGGGGTTGTTATAAACACTAGTAAAGTACACATCAATAACATGTATATCAAATATACTTATGTTCACTTTGCCATCCTTCTTATCCGCCAATCACTTGGGGTAGTTCCGCTTACAGTGACCAGTCCCTTTGCAGTAGAAGCACTTAGTCTCAGGCTTAGGACCAGACTTGGGCTTCTTCACTTGAGCAGCAACTTGCTTGCTGTTTTTCTTGAAGTTCCCTTTTTTTCTTTGCCCTTTTCTTGAAACTAGTGATCTTGTCAACCATCAACACTTGATGCTCTTTCTTGATTTCTACCTTCATCGATTTCATCATCATGAAAAGCTCGGGAGTCGTTTTCGTCATCCCTTGCATACTATAGTTCATCACGAAGTTCTACTAACTGGTGATGTTGACTAGAGAATTCTGTCAATCACTATCTTATCTGGAAGATTAACTCCCACTTGATTCAAGCGATTGTAGTACTCAGACAATCTGGGCACATGCTCACTAGTTGAGCGATTCTCCTCCATCTTTTAGCTATAGAACTTGTTAGAGACTTCATATCTCTCAACTCGAGTATTTGCTTGAAATATTAACTTCAACTCCTGGAACATCTCATATGTTCCATGACGTTCAAAACATCTTTGAAGTCCCGATTCTAAGCCGTTAAGCATGGTGCACTAAACTATCAAGATAGTCATCATATTGAGCCAGCCAAACGTCATAACGTCTGCATCTGCTCCATGCAATAGGTCTGTCACCTAGCGTGCATCAAGACATAATTCTTCCTGTGCAGCAATGAGGATAAACCTCAGATCCACGGATCCAATCCGCATCATTGCTACTAACATCTGTCAACACAATTTTCTCTAGGAACATATCAAAATAAACACAGGGAGCAACAACGCGAGCTATTGATCTACAACATAATTTGCAAAATACTACCAGGACTAAGTTCATGATAAATTTAAGTTCAATTAATCATATTACTTAAGAAATCCCACTTAGATAGACATCCCTCTAATCCTCTAAGTGATTACGTGATCCAAATCAACTAAACCATGTCCGATCATCACGTGAGATGGAGTAGTTTCATTGGTGAACATCATTATGTTGATCATATCTACTATATGATTCACGCTCGTCCTTTCGGTCTCTGTGTTCCGAGGCCATATCTGTATATGCTTGGTTCGTCAAGTATAACCTGAGTATTCCACGTGTGCAACTGTTTTGCACCCGTTGTATTTGAACGTAGAGCCTATCACACCCGATCATCACGTGGTGTCTCAGCACGAAGAACTTTCGCAACGGTGCATACTCAGGGAGAACACTTCTTGATAATTAGTGAGAGATCATCTTAAAATGCTACCGTCAATCAAAGCAAGATAAGATGCATAAAAGATAAACATCACATGCAATCAATATAAGTGATATGAT
Source organism: Triticum urartu (assembly GCF_003073215.2). NCBI lineage: Eukaryota > Viridiplantae > Streptophyta > Magnoliopsida > Poales > Poaceae > Triticum > Triticum urartu. The sequence continues at coordinate 570,409,427 of NC_053023.1, read as the reverse complement.
ATGGCCATCATCATCTTGTGCTTGTGATCTCCATCTTCGAAGCACCGTCGTGATCACCATCATCACCGGCGCGACACCTTGATCACCATCGTAGCATCGTTGTCGTCTCGCCAATCTTATGCTTCCACGACTATCGCTACCGCTTAGTGATAAAGTAAAGCATTACAGCGCAATTGCATTGCATACAATAAAGCGACAACCATATGGCTCCTGCCAGTTGCCGATAACTCGGTTACAAAACATGATCATCTCATACAATAAATTTAGCATCATGTCTTGACCATATCACATCACAACATGCCCTGCAAAAACAAGTTAGACGTCCTCTACTTTGTTGTTGCAAGTTTTACGTGGCTGCTACGGGCTTAAGCAAGAACCAATCTTACCTACGCATCAAAACCACAACGATAGTTTGTCAAGTTGGTGTGTTTTAACCTTCGCAAGGACCGGGCGTAGCCACACTCGGTTCAACTAAAGTTGGAGAAACTGTCACCCGCAGCCACCTTTGTGCAAAGCACGTCGGGAGAACCGGTCTCGCGTAAGCGTACGCGTAATGTCGGTCCGGGCCGCTTCGTCCAACAATACCGCGAACCAAAGTATGACATGCTGGTAAGCAGTATGACTTATATCGCCCACAACTCACTTGTGTTCTACTCGTGCATATAACATCAACACATAAAACCTAGGCTCGGATGCCACTGTTGGAACGTAGTAATTTCAAAAAAATTCCTACGCACACGCAAGATCATGGTGATGCATAGCAACGAGGAGTGTGATCTACGTACCCTTGTAGACCGACAGGAAGCGTTAGCACAACGCGGTTGATGTAGTCGTACGTCTTCACGGCCCGACCGATCAAGCACCGAAACTACGGCACCTCCGAGTTTTAGCACACGTTCAGCTCGATGACGATCCCCGGACTCCGATCCAGCAAAGTGTCGGGGAAGAGTTCCGTCAGCACGACGGCGTGGTGACGATCTTGATGTTCTACCGTCGCAGGGCTTCGCCTAAGCACCGCTACAATATTATCGAGGATTATGGTGGAAGGGGGCACCGCACACGGCTAAAAACGATCACGTGGATCAACTTGTGTGTCTAGGGGTGCCCCCTGCCTCCCGTATATAAAGGACAAGGGGGTGCGGCCGGCCAGGAGGAGGGCACGCCAGGAGGAGTCCTACTCCCACCGGGAGTAGGATTCCCCCCTTTCCTAGTTGGAATAGGATTCGGGAAGGGGGAAAGAGGAGAGAGAGAGAAGGGGGGGGGGGGGGCGCCGCCCCCCTTCCTTGTCCTATTCGGACTAGGGGGGGAGGGGCGCGCGGCCCAGCCTTGGCCATCTCTCCTCTCTTCCACTAACGCCCACTAAGGCCCATATACCTCCCGGGGGGTTCCGGTAACCTCCCGGTACTCTGGTAAAATCCCGATTTCACCCGGAACACTTCATATATCCAAATATAGGCTTCCAATATATCAATCTTTATGTCTCGACCATTTCGAGACTCCTCGTCATGTCCGTGATCACATCCGGGACTCCTAACAAACTTCGGTACATCAAAATGCATAAACTCATAATATAACTGTCATCGAAACCTTAAGCGTGCGGACCCTACGGGTTTGAGAACAATGTAGACATGACCGAGACACGTCTCCGGTCAATAACCAATAGCGGAACCTGGATGCTCATATTGGCTCCTACATATTCTACGAAGATCTTTATCGGTCAGACCGCATAACAACATACGTTGTTCCCTTTGTCATCGGTATGTTACTTGCCCGAGATTCGATCGTCGGTATCTCAATACCTAGTTCAATCTCGTTACCGGCAAGTCTCTTTACTCATTTCGTAATATATCATCTCGCAACTAACTCATTAGTTGTAATGCTTGCAAGGCTTATGTGATGTGCATTACCGAGAGGGCCCAGAGATACCTCTCCGACAATCGGAGTGACAAATCCTAATCTCGAAATACGCCAACCCAACATTTACCTTTGGAGACACCTGTGAGCTCCTTTATAATCACCCAGTTACATTTTTACGTTTGGTAGCACACAAAGTGTTCCTCCGGTAAACGGGAGTTGCATAATCTCATAGTCATAGGAACATGTATAAGTCATGAAGAAAGCAATAGCAACATACTAAACGATCGGGTGCTAAGCTAATGGAATGGGTCATGTCAATCACATCATTCTTCTAATGATGTGATCCCATTAATCAAATGACAACACATGTCTATGGTTAGGAAACATAACCATCTTCGATTAACGAGCTAGTCAAGTAGAGGCATACTAGTGACACTTTGTTTGTCTATGTATTCACACATGTATTATGTTTCCGGTTAATACAATTTTAACATGAATAATAAACATTTATCATGAAATAAGAAAATAAATAATAACTTTATTATTGCCTCTAGGGCATATTTCCTTCACAACCTACCCCCATGGAAGTGCATGAAGACAAAGTACATACACATGAGCATGCTGATTCAAGGGCCGAAACAACCGGGAAATAGTATTAACCTGTACATGGGGCTTTTGCAAGAGGAGCTAGACATGTTATGGAAAACACCGACATGGACATGGGACGCCAGCAAAGGAGAGTATTTCCATATGAGAGCCGCGCTGATGACGACGGTGCACGGCTATCTCGGTTACGGGTACACCTCAGGCTAGGTGTGCCACGGATACTGCGGATGCACGAGGTGCATGGATGATACAACGTCTCAGCAGCTTATGTCAACGAAAGATGGCGGGTCCGGGAAAATCGTGTACATGGGGCATCGTAGATGGCTCGAGAAGGATGACCCGTGGAGAAAGTGTGGAGATCTATTCAATGGGTTGGCTGAGCTTTGAGGACCTCCACGTAAGAGGAGCGGCCCCGAAATCAACAAGCTGTTGAGTAACTGGGAACAATGCCCTACGTCGGGAAAGATCAAAAAGGCACCGGAGCCGCTGCTGAAGGTATGGAAAACAAGGTCTGTTTTCTGGGACTTGGAGTACTGGCCCAATCACGACACACCTCATTGCCTTGATCAAATGCATATCACGAAGAATGTCCTCGAAAGCTTTCTTGGCACATTGATGAACATGCCGGAGAAGACCAAGGATGGGCCGAAGGCAAGGAAAGACTTGGAAGATTTGAAGATCAAGAAAGATCTCCACCGTAAAAAGTCAACGGAGGATACAAAGACGAAGGAGGGGGAAAGGGGCAGAAAAGTCAACAAAAAGGAGGAGAATTATTGCCCCCCTTCTTGCTTCACCTTAAGTGCGAAGGAGATTGATCAATTCATCAAGTGCCTTATGGGAATCAAAGCCAGTTCCGGTTACTGTGGGAAGATAAGTAGATTTCTAGACCCCAAGAAGAAAAGGTTCAGCGGGATGAAGTCTCATGACTATCACGTGATGATGACGCAGATACTACCGGTTGCCATTAAAGGGATGATCGAGAAGCACGTCTGTGACACGCTTACTGGTCTCTGCAACTTCTTCGACGTTATCTCTCGAAAGTCCATAAGTGTGAAGCAGCTCCGAAGGCTACATGAAGAGATCGGTGTCATACTATGTGAGCTTGAGATGTACTTCCCGCCCGTGTTTTTTGACGTCATGGTGCATCTATGTGTCCACATCATGGACGACATCATCGACCTCGTGCCGAAATTCCTTCATAGCATGATGCCGTTTGAGAGGATGAATGGGGTCATCAAAGGATTCGTTCGTAACATGTACCGTCCCGAAGGGAGCATCGTCCAGGGGTATCTGGCACATGAGTGCATATCCTTTTGCGAGAATTATATAGCGTCAGAGACCTTGTTGTTGGTTTGCCCGTCAAGAAGCACGATGGGAAGCTCTAAGGAGATGGTCACAACAACGGCCGGAGGGAATTGCACGTGGACTACTCCGATCGACGGAACTACTTTGACAGGGCTAACTTAGTAGTGCTACAACACCTAGATGAGGTAGATGATTATGTGGCATGGAACAAAGAAAGCATCACAAAGAAGTATCGTGATAAGGGGACGCTCAAGACGGACGACGAAGTTACTGTAGAGCACAACACCACTTTCTTGCGTTGGTTCAAAGAGCAAGTTCTTGAAAATCCCCCAGAAGAGGGCAGTTCAGATGGATTGCTCGTACACGCCTTAGCACATGGACCCGCGCCCAAGCTCACGACCTATCAGTCCTACGATATCAATGGGTATACATTCTACATGGAGGCCAAAGACATGGGCAATGATTACCAGAACTCCGGGTGACAATTGAATGCGTGACCGACGCCCATGGCACAACTGAAAGATTCTACGAAAGGGTCGAAGAGATCTGGGAGATTGACTATGCTGGAATGCACGATGCGACGATGTTCCGTGTCAGATGGGCCAAGGATGTCGTAAGAGAAAACAAGTATTTCACCACCATGTCTATACTCGACGCGAAGAGCACTCCCGTGAATGTTAACGTCATCACCAAAAATGAGCCATGGGTACACGCTAAGCACCTAACACAATGCTTCTTCATAACCGACCCGACCAATCCCAACCGTGTTGTCGTGAGGAGATCCAAAAGGAGCATCGTCGGAATGGATGGAGTCGCCAATGAGGAAGACTACGACCAATACGGCAACCCGATGAGGGAGGATGACGATGACGATGAAGCATACGTGAAAAGAAGAATCAATACTACATTACCTAAGAAAGACCGTACTCCATGGTTACGAAAAAGTCACAAGGAGGGGCTTAATTAATCGGCAACGAACAAGAAAAGGGAGAAGCTCAATGTGAAACATTGTCGACGCAGCTGATCAGAAACCATCATTTATATATATGTATCTATTTTGTGTACGCACTTAAGTAACCGTTATCGGTCAATGATACGTCCATTTTGCATCATGCTTTTATATCGATATTTATTGCATTATGAGATGTTACTACACATTATGTCACAATACTTATGTCTTTTCTCTCTTATTTTACAAGGTTTACATGAAGAGGGAGAATGCCAGCAGCTGGAATTCTGGGCTGGAAAAGGAGCAAATATTAGAGACCTACTCTGCACAACTCCAAAAGTCCTGAAACTTCACGGGAACACGTTTTGGAATATATAAAAATACTGGCGAAAGAATTAACCAGAGGGGCCCACACCCTGGCCACGAGGGTGGGGGGCGTGCCCTACCCCCTGGGCGCGCCCCCTGTCTCGTGGGCCCCCTGGCAGGACTCCGGTGCCCATCTTCTGCTATATGAAGTCTTTCGTCCGAGAAAAAAAATTATAAGCAAGCTCTCGGGATGAAACTCTGCCGCCACAAGGCGGAACCTTGGCGGAACCAATCTAGGGCTCCGACGGAGCTGTTCTGCCGGGGAAACATCCCTCCGGGAGGGGGAAATCATCACATCATCATCACCATCGATCCTCTTAGCGGGAGGGGGTCAATCTCCATCAACATCTTCACCAGCACCATCTCCTCTAAAACCCTAGCTCATCTCTTGTATCCAATCTTTGTCCCAAAACCTTAGATTGGTACCTGTGGGTTGCTAGTAGTGTTGATTACTCCTTGTAGTTGATGCTAGTTGTTTTATTTGGTGGAAGATCATATGTTAAGATCCTTTATGCATATTAATACCCCTCTGATTATGAACATGAATACGATTTGTGAGTAGTTACGTTTGTTCCTGAGGACATGGGAGAAGTCTTGCTATAAGTAGCCATGTGAATTTCGTATTCGTTCGATACTTTGATGAGATGTATGTAGTCTTTCCTCTAGTGGTGTTATGTGAACGTCGACTACATGACACTTCACCATTGTTTGGGCCTAGAGGAAGGCATTGGGAAGTAATAAGTAGATGATGGGTTGCTAGAGTGACAGAAGCTTAAACCCTAGTTTATGTGTTGCTTCGTAAGGGCTGATTTGGATCCATATGTTTCATGCTATGGTTAGGTTTACCTTAATACTTCTTTTGTAGTTGCGGATGCTTGCAATAGGGGTTAATCATAAGTTGGATGCTTGTCCAAGGTGTCGGGGAATGTAGTAACTTCAAAAAATTCCTATGCACACGCAAGATCATGGTGATGCATAGCAACGAGAGGGGAGAGTGTGTCCACGTACCCTCGTAGACCGAAAGCGGAAGCGTTAGCACAACGCGGTTGATGTAGTCGTACGTCTTCACGATCCGACCGATCAAGTACCGAACGCACGACACCTCCGAGTTCTGCACACGTTCAACTCGATGACGTCCCTCGAACTTCGATCCAGCCGAGCTTTGAGGGAGATTTCCGTCAGCACGACGGCGTGGTGATGATGTTGATGTTCTACCGTCGCAGGGCTTCACCTAAGCACCGCCACGGTATTATCGAGGTGGACTATGGTGGAGAGGGGCACCGCACACGACTAAAAGATCCAAGAGATTAATTGTTGTGTCTATGGGGTGCGCCTCTCCTCCGTATATAAAGGAGGGGAGGAGAGGGCCGGCCAAGGGGAGGAGGCACGCCCAAGGGGGGAGTCCTACTCCCACCGGGAGTAGGACTCCTCCTTTTCCTATTTGGAGAGGGAGAGGGAAGGAAGAGGAAGGAGGGAGGAAGGAAGGGGGGGGGGCGGGCCCCCTCCCAATTCGGATTGGGCTTGGGGGGCGCACCCCCTCCCTTGCTCCTTTCCCCTCCTTTAACTAAAGGCCATTAAGGCCCATATACAACCCGGGGGGTTCCGATAACCTCCCGGTGCTCGGGTATTATCCCGATCTCACCCGGAACCATTCCGGTATCTAAATATAGTCGTCCAATATATCAATCTTTACGTCTCGAACATTTCGAGACTCCTCATCATGTTTGTGATCACATCCGAGACTCCGAACTACCTTCGGTACATCAAAAACCATAAACTCATAATATAACCGTCATCAAACTTTAAGCATGCGGACCCTACGGGTTCGAGAACTATGTAGACATGACCGAGACACGTCTACGGTCAATAACCAATAGCGGAACCTGGATGCTCATATTGGCTCCTACATATTCTACGAAGATCTTTATCGTTCAAACCGCATAACAACATACATTGTTCCCTTTGTCATTGGTATGTTACTTGCCCGAGATTCGATCATCGATATCGCAATACCTAGTTCAATCTCGTTACCAGCAAGTCTCTTTACTCGTTCCGTGACACATCATCCCACAACTAACTCATTAGTTGCAATTCTTGCAAGGCTTAACTGATGTGTATTACCGAGTGGGCCCAGAGATACCTCTCCGACAATCGGAGTGACAAATCCTAATCTCGAAATACGCCAACCCAACAAGTACCTTCGGAGACACCTGTAGAGCACCTTTATAATCACCCAGTTACGTTGTGATGTTTGGTAGCACACAAAGTGTTTCTCTAGTAAACGGGAGTTGCATAATCTCATAGTCATAGGAACATGTATAAGTCATGAAGAAAGCAATAGCAACAAACTAAACGATCAAGTGCTAAGCTAACGGATTGGGTCAAGTCAATCACATCATTCTCCTAATGATGTGATCCCGTTAATCAAATGGCAACTCTTTGTCTATGGCTAGGAAACATAACCATCTTTGATCAATTAGCTAGTCAAGTAGAGGCATACTAGTGACACTCTGTTTGTCTATGTATTCGCACATGTATCATGTTTCTGGTTAATACAATTCTAGCATGAATAATAAACATTTATCATGATATAAGGAAATAAATAATAACTTTATTATTGCCTCTAGGGCATATTTCCTTCAGTCTCCCACTAGAGTCAATAATCTAGATTACACAGTAATGATTCTAACACTCATGGAGCCTTGGTGCTGATCATGTTTTGCTCGTGGAAGAGGCTTAGTCAACTGGTCTGCAACATTCAGATCCATATGTATCTTGCAAATCTCTATGTCTCCCACCTGGACTTGATCCCGGATGGAGTTGAAGCGTCTCTTGATGTGCTTGGTTCTCTTGTGAAATCTGGATTCCTTTGCCAAAGCAATTGCACCAGTATTGTCACAAAAGATTTTCATTGGACTCGATGCACTAGGTATGACACCTAGATCAGATATGAACTCCTTCATCCAGACTCCTTCATTTGCTGCTTCCGGAGCAGCTATGTACTCCGCTTCACATGTAGATCCCGCTACGACGCTTTGTTTAGAACTGCACCAACTGACAGCTCCATCATTTAATAAAAACACGTATCCGGTTTGCGATTTAGAATTGTTCGGATCAGTGTCAAAGCTTGCATCAACGTAACCATTTACGACGAGCTCTTTGTCACCTCCATAAACGAGAAACATATCTTTCGTCCCTTTCAGGTATTTCAGGATGTTCTTGACCGTTGTCCAGTGATCCACTACTGGATTACTTTGGTACCTCCCTGCTAAACTAATAGCAAGGCACACATCAGTTCTGGTACACAGCATTGCATACATGATAGAGCCTATGGCTGAAGCATAGGGAACATCTTTCATTTTCTCTCTATCTTCTGCAATGGTCGGGCATTGAGTCTTACTCAACTTCACACCTTGTAACACAGGCAAGAACCCTTTCTTTGCTTGATCCATTTTGAACTTCTTCAAAACTTTGTCGAGATATGTGCTTTGTGAAAGTCCAATTAAGCGTCTCGATCTATCTCTATATATCTTGATGCCCAATATATAAGCAGCTTCACCGAGGTCTTTCATTGAAAAACTCTTATTCAAATATCCTTTTATGCTATCCAGAAATTCTATATCATTTCCAATCAACAATATGTCATCCACATATAATATCAGAAATGCTACAGAGCTCCCACTCACTTTCTTGTAAATATAGGCTTCTCCAAAAGTCTGTATAAAACCATATGCTTTGATCACACTATCAAAACATTTATTCCAACTCTGAGAGGCTTGCACCAGTCCATAAATGGATCGCTGGAGCTTGCACACTTTGTTAGCTCCCTTTGGATCGACAAAACCTTCCGGTTGCATCATATACAACTCTTCTTCCACAAATCCATTCAGAAATGCAGTTTTGACATCCATTTGCCAAATTTCATAATCATAAAATGCGGCAATTGCTAACATGATTCGGACAGACTTAAGCATCGCTACGGGTGAGAAGGTCTCATCGTAGTCAATACCTTGAACTTGTTGAAAACCTTTTGCAACAAGTCGAGCTTTATAGATAGTAACATTACCGTCAGCGTCAGTCTTCTTCTTGAAGATCCATTTATTCTCGATGGCTTGCCGATCATCTGGAAAGTCAACCAAAGTCCACACTTTGTTCTCATACATGGATCCCATCTTAGATTTCATGGCCTCAAGCCATTTTGCGGAATCTGGGCTCACCATCGCTTCTTCATAGTTCATTGGTTCGTCATGGTCTACTAACATAACCTCCAGAACAGGATTATCGTACCACTCTGGTGATCTTACTCTGGTTGACCTACGAGGTTCAGTAACAACTTGATCTGAAGTTTCCTGATCATTATCATTAACTTCCTCACTAATTGGTGTAGACGTCACAGGAACTGGTTTCTGTGATGAACTACTTTCCAATAAGGGAGCAGGTACTGCTACCTCATCAAGTTCTACTTTCCTCCCACTCACTTCTTTCGAGAGAAACTCCTTCTCTAGAAAGGATCCATTCTTAGCAACGAATGTTTTGCCTTCAGATCTGTGATAGAAGGTGTACCCAACAGTTTCTTTTGGGTATCCTATGAAGACACATTTCTCCGATTTGGGTTCGAGCTTATCAGGTTGAAGCTTTTTCACATAAGCATCGCAGCCCCAAACTTTAAGAAACGACAACTTTGGTTTCTTGCCAAACCATACTTCATAAGGTGTCTTCTCAACGGATTTTGATGGTGCCCTATTTAACGTGAATGCGTCCATCTCTAAAGCATAACCCCAAAATGATAGCGGTAAATCAGTAAAAGACATCATAGATCGCACCATATCTAGTAAAGTACGATTACAACGTTCAGACACACCATTACGCTGTGGTGTTCCGGGTGGCGTGAGTTGCGAAACTATTCCGCATTGTTTCAAATGTAGACCAAACTCGTAACTCAAATATTCTCCTCTATGATCAGATCGTAGAAACTTTATTTTCTTGTTCTGATGATTTTCAACTTCACTCTGAAATTCTTTGAACTTTTCAAATGTTTCAGACTTATGTTTCATTAAGTAGATATACCCATATCTGCTTAAATCATGTGTGAAGGTGAGAAAATAACGATACCCGCCGCGAGCCTCAACATTCATCGGACCACATACATCAGTATGTATGATCTCCAACAAATCAGTTGCTCGCTCCATAGTTTCGGAGAATGGCGTTTTAGTCACTTGCCCATGAGGCATGGTTCGCAAGTACCAAGTGATTCATAATCAAGTGATTCCAAAAGTCCATCAGTATGGAGTTTCTTCATGCGCTTTATACCAATATGACCCAAACGGCAGTGCCACAAATAAGTTGCACTATCATTATCAACTCTGCATCTTTTGGCTTCAACATTATGAATATGTGTATCACTACTATCGAGATTCATCAAAAATAGACCACTCTTTAAGGGTGCATGACCATAAAAGATATTACTCATATAAATAGAACATCCATTATTCACAGATTTAAATGAATAACCGTCTCGCATTAAACAAGATCCAGGTATAATGTTCATGCTCAATGATGGCACCAAATAACAATGATTTAGGTTTAAAACTAATCCCGAAGGTAGATATAGAGGTAGCGTGCCGACGGCGATCACATCGACTTTGGAACCATTTCCCACGCGCATCGTCACCTCGTCCTTAGCCAGTGTTTGCTTAATCCGTAGTCCCTGTTTCAAGTTGCAAATATTAGCAACAGAATCAGTATCAAATACCCAGGTGCTACTTCGAGCTCTGGTAAGGTACACATCAATAACATGTATATCACATATACCTTTGTTCACCTTGCCATCCTTCTTATCCGCCAAATACTTGGGGCAGTTCCGCTTCCAGTGACCAGTCTGTTTGCAGTAGAAGCACTCAGTCTCAGGCTTAGGTCCAGACTTGGGTTTCTTCTCATGAGTAGCAACTTGTTTGTTGTTCTTCTTTAAGTTCCCCTTCTTCTTCCCTTTTCCCTTTTTCTTGAAACTGGTGGTCTTATTGACCATCAACACATGATGCCCCTTTTTGATTTCTACCTCCGCAGCCTTTAGCATTGCGAAGAGCTCGTGAATTGTCTTATCCATCCCTTGCATATTATAGTTCACCACGAAGCTTTTGTAGCTTGGTGGCAGTGATTGAAGAACTCTGTCAATGATACTATCAACAGGAAAATTAACTCCCAGTTGAGTCAAGTGATTATGATACCCAGACATTTTGAGTATATGCTCACTGACAGAACTATTCTCCTCCATCTTGCAACTATAGAACTTATTGGAGACTTCATATCTCTCAATCCGGGCATTTGCTTGAAATATTAACTTCAACTCCTGGAACATCTCATATGCTCCATGACGTTCAAAACGTCGTTGAAGTCCCAGTTCTAAGCCGTAAAGCATGGCACACTGAACTATCGAGTAGTCATCAGCTTTGCTCTGCCAGATGTTCATAACATCTGGTGTTGCTCCTGCAGCAGGTTTGGCACTTAGCGGTGCTGCCAGGAAGTAATTCTTCTGTGCAGCAATGAGGATAATCCTCAAGTTATGGACCCAGTCCGTGTAATTTCTACCATCATCTTTCAACTTTGCTTTCTCAAGGAACACATTAAAATTCAACGGAACAACAACACGAGCCATCTATCTACAGCAAACATAGACATGCAAAATACTATCAGGTACTAAGTTCATGATAAATTTAAGTTCAATTAATCATATTACTTAAGAACTCCCACTTAGATAGACATCTGTCTAATCATCTAAGTGATCACGTGATCCAAATCAACTAAACCATAACCGATCATCACGTGAAATGGAGTAGTTTTCAATGGTGAACATCATTATGTTGAACACATCTACTATATGATTCATGCTCGACCTTTCGGTCTCAGTGTTCCGAGGCCATATCTGCATATGCTAGGCTCGTCAAGTTTAACCTGAGTATTCTGCGTGTGCAAAACTGGCTTGCACTCGTTGTAGATGGACGTAGAGCTTATCACACCCGATCATCATGTGGTGTCTGGGCACGACGAACTTTGGCAACGGTGCATACTCAGGGAGAACACTTTTGTGTTGAAATTTAGTGAGAGATCATCTTATAATGCTACCGTCAATCAAAGCAAAATAAGATGCATAAAAGATAAACATCACATGCAATCAATATAAGTGATATGATATGGCCATCATCATCTTGTGCTTGTGATCTCCATCTCCGAAGCACCGTCATGATCACCATTGTCACCAGCGCGACACCTTAATCTCCATCGTAGCATCGTTGTCGTCTGATAACCCACAAGTATAGGGGATCAATTGTAGCCTCTTTCGATAAGTAAGAGTGTCGAACCCAACGAGGAGCTAAAGGTAGAACAAATATTCCCTCAAGTTCTATCGACCACCGATACAACTCTACGCATGCTTGACGTTCGCTTTACCGGAAACAAGTATGAAACTATAAGTACTTTGTAGGTGTTTTTGGGTAAGCTTGCAAGAAAGTAAAGAGCACGTAAATAAAAGCTAGGGGCTGTTTAGATAAAGACACAACTAAATTAGTTTTAGTAAAGAGCTTTTGTCAACAAGAAGGTTATTTGTCCCTAGGCAATCGATAACTAGACCGGTAATCATTATTGCAATTTTATTTGAGGGAGAGGCATAAGCTAACATACTCTCTCTACTTGGATCATATGCACTTATGATTGGAACTCTAGCAAGCATCCGCAACTACTAAAGATTCATTAAGGTAAAACCCAACCATATCATTAAAGCATCAAGTCCTCTTTATCCCATACGCAAACAACCTACTTACTCGGGTCTGTGCTTCTGTCACTCACGCCACCCACCATAAGCAAATCATAAGCATATTGCAAACCCTACAGCGGGAATCCCTCACGCTTGCGCGACACGGAGAGCACCATAGGACAGCACCAATAATAAAACATGCAACTCAAACCAATCACGGTCATCAAATAGCCATTAGGACAAAACAGATCTACTCGAACATCATAGGATAGCCATACATCATTGGGAAATAATATATAGCGTTGAGCATCATGTTTAAGTAGAGATTACAGCGGGTAAGAGAGAGATTACACCACTGCATAGAGGGGGGAAGAGTTTATGATGATGGCGGTGAAGTTGTTGGTGAAGATGGCGGTGATGGTGATGGCCCCGGCAGCGCTCCGGCGCCACTGGAAGCAAGGGGGAGAGGGCCCCCCTTCTTCTTCTTCTTCTTCTTCTTCTTCCTTGACCTCCTCCCTAGATGGGAGAAGGGTTTCCCCTCTGGTCCTTGGCTCCCATGGCGTGGGAGGGGCGAGAGCCCCTCCGAGATTGGATCTATCTCTCTGTCCCTCTCTATTTCTGCATTCTGTTCTCGCTCTGTTTCACCGTTTCGTGTATATATGGAAATCCGTAACTCCGATTGGCCTGAAACCTTCGCCGTGATTTTTTTCCTTCTGAATATTAGCTTTCTTGCAGCAAAAGAAGAGCGTCAACCGCCTTACGGTGGGCTCACGAGGGTAGGGGGCACGCCCTAGGGGGGGGGCACCCCCCTGCCTCATGAACACCTCAGGCACTGGTTCGCGTTGATTTTCCTTCCAAATTTTCCATATTTTCCAAAAATAAGCTCCGTCCGTTTTTATCCCGTTTGGATTCCGTTTGATATGGATATTCTGCGAAACCAAAAACATGCAACAGACAGGAACTGGCACTGGGCACTGGATCAATATGTTAGTCCCAAAAATAATATAAAAAGTTGCCAAAAAGTATATGAAAGTTGAATAATATTGGCATGGAAGAATCAAAAATTATAGATACGACGGAGACGTATCATCGTCTCACCAACTATTGCTTCTACGACTATCGCTACCGCTTAGTGATAAACTAAAGCAATTACATGGCGATTGCATTGCATACAATAAAGCGACAACCATATGGCTCCTGCCAGTTGCCGATAACTCGGTTACAAAACATGATCATCTCATACAATAAAATATAGCATCATGTCTTGACCATATCACATCACAACATGCCCTGCAAAAACAAGTTAGACGTCCTCTACTTTGTTGTTGCAAGTTTTATGTGGCTGCTACAGGCTGAGCAAGAACCGTTCTTACCTACGCATCAAAACCACAACGATAGTTCGTCAAGTTAGTGCTGTTTTAACCTTCTCAAGGACCGGGCGTAGCCACACTCGGTTCAACTAAAGTTGGAGAAACTGACACCCGCCAGCCACCTGTGTGCAAAGCACGTCGGTAGAACCAGTCTCGCGTAAGCGTACGCGTAATGTCGGTCCGGGCCGCTTCATCCAACAATACCGCCGAACCAAAGTATGACATGCTTTAAAGCACTATGACTTGTATCGCCCACAACTCACTTGTGTTCTACTCGTGCATATAACATCAGCGCATAAAACCTGGCTCGGATGCCATTGTTGGGGAACGTAGTAATTTCAAGAAAATTCCTACGCACACGCAAGATCATGGTGATGCATAGCAACGAGAGGGGAGAGTGTGTCCACGTACCCTCATAGACCAAAAGCGGAAGCGTTAGCACAACACGATTGATGTAGTCGTACGTGTTCACGATCCGACCGATCAAGTACCGAACGCACGGCACCTCCGAGTTCTGCACACGTTCAACTCGATGACGTCCCTCGAACTCCGATCCAGTCGAGCTTTGAGGGAGAGTTCCGTCAGCACGACGGCGTGGTGACAATGTTGATGTTCTACCATCGTAGAGCTTCGCCTAAGCACCGCTATGATATTATCGAGGTGGACTATGGTGGAGAGGGGCATCGCACATGGCTAAAAGATCCAAGAGATCTATTGTTGTGTCTATGGGGTGCCCCTCTCCTCCGTATATAAAGGAGGGGAGGAGAGGGCCGGCCAAGGGGAGGAGGCGCGCCCAAGGGGGGAGTCCTACTCCCACCGGGAGTAGGACTCCTCCTTTTCCTATTTGGAGAGGGAGAGGGAAGGAAGAGGAAGGAGGGAGGAAGGAAAGGGGGGGGGGGTCGGCCCCCCTCCCAATTCGGATTGGGCTTGGGGGGGGGGCGCCCCTTCCCTTGCTCCTTTCCCCTCCTTTCCACTAAAGCCCATTAAGGCCCGTATACCTCCTCGGGGGTTCCATTAACCTCCCGGGGCTCCGGTATTATCCCGATCTCACCCGGAACCATTCCGGTATCCAAATATAGTCGTCCAATATATCGATCTTTACGTCTCGAACATGTCGAGACTCCTCGTCATGTCCATGATCACATCCGGGACTCCGAACTACCTTCGGTACATCAAAAACCATAAACTCATAATATAACCGTCATCAAACTTTAAGCGTGCGGACCCTACGGGCCAATAGCGGAACCTGGATACTCATATTGGCTCCTACATATTCTACAAAGATCTTTATCGGTCAAACCGCATAACAACATACATTGTTCCCTTTGTCATTGGTATGTTACTTGCCTGAGATTCAATCGTCGGTATCTCAATACCTAGTTCAGTCTCGTTACTGACAAGTCTCTTTACTCGTTCCGTAACACATCATCCCGCAACTAACTCATTAGTTGCAATGCTTGCAAGGCTTAAGTGATGTGTATTACCGAGTGGGCCCAGAGATACCTCTGCGACAATCGGAGTGACAAATCTTAATCTCGAAATACGCCAACCCAACAAGTACCTTCGGAGACACCTGTAGAGCACCTTTATAATCACCCAGTTACGTTGTGACGTTTGGTAGTACACAAAGTGTTCCTCCGGTAAACGGGAGTTGCATAATCTCATAGTCATAGGAACATGTATAAGTCATGAAGAAAGCAATAGCAACAAACTAAACGATCAAGTGCTAAGCTAACGGAATGGGTCAAGTCAATCACATCATTCTTCTAATGATGTGATCCCGTTAATCAAATGACAACTCTTTGTCTATGTCTGGGAAACATAACCATCTTTGATCAACGAGCTAGTCAAGTAGAGGCATACTAGCGACACTCTGTTTGTCTATGTATTCACACATGTATCATGTTTCCGGTTAATACAATTCTAGCATGAATAATAAACATTTATCATGATATAAGGAAATAAATAATAACTATATTATTGCCTCTAGGGCATATTTCCTTCACAAGGAAGGACAATACCCAAGCACCGGTCCACCCACATATCAAATTATCAAAGTAACGAACGTGAATCATATGAACGTGATGAAAACTAGCTTGACGATAATTCCCATGTGTCCTCGGGAGCGTTTTCCTTTATATAAGAGTTTGTCCAGGCTTGTCCTTTGCTACAAAAAGGATTGGGCCATATTGCTGCACCTTATTTACTTTTGTTACTTGCTACCCGTTACAAATTACCTTATCACAAAACTATCTATTACCGATAATTTTAGTGCCTGCAAAGAATACCTTACTGAAAACCGCTTGTCATTTCCTTCTGCTCCTCGTTGGGTTCGACACTCTTACTTATCGAAAGGACTATGATAGATCCCCTATACTTGTGGGTCATCAAGACTCTTTTCTGGCACCGTTGACGGGGAGTGAAGCGCCTTTTGTAAGGAAAAATTTATATACTGTGCTGAAATTTACTGTCACTTGTTACTATGCAACATAATCCTTTGAGGGGCTTGTTCGGGGTATCTTCACCCCGACCTGTAGAGCAAAGAGTTGCTCCTCAACCTACTGAACCTACTGAAATTTTTTACTTTGAAATTCCTTCGGGTATGATAGAGAAACTGCTAGCTAATCCTTTCACAGGTGATGGAACATTACATCCCGATTTGCACCTAATCTATGTGGATGAAGTTTGTGGATTATTTAAGCTTACAGGTATGACCGAGGATGTTATCAGGAAGAAGGTCTTCCCTTTATCTTTGAAGGGAAAGGCATTGACATGGTTTAGGCTATGTGATGATATGGGATCATGGAACTACAACCGATTGAAATTGGAATTTCATCAGACGTTTTATCCTATGCATCTGGTTCATCGTGATCGTAATTATATATATAATTTTTGGCCTCGCGAAGGAGAAAGCATCACTCAAGATTGGGGGAGGCTTAAGTCAATGTTATATTCGTGCCCCAATCATGAGCTTTCAAGAGAAATTATTATTCAAAATTTGATGCTCGGCTTTCTCTCAATAATCGCTCCATGCTCGACACTTCTTGTACTGGTTATTTTATGATGAAGACTATTGAATTCAAATGGGTTTTGTTGGAAAGAATTAAACGCAACTCTGAAGATTGGGATCTCGACGAAGGTAAGGAGTCAGGTATAACACCCAAGTTTGATTGTGTCAAATCTTTTTATGGATACCGATGTTTTTCGTGAATTTAGCACTAAATATGGACTTGACTCTGAGATAGTAGCTTCTTTTTGTGAATCCTTTGCTACTCATGTTGATCTCCCTAAGGATAAGTGGTTTAAATATAATCCTCCCATTGAAGTAAAAGTAGTTGCACCTATTAAAGTTGAAGAAAAGACTATCACTTATAATGTTGATCCTGTTGTTCCTACTGCTTATATTGAGAAACCACCTTTCCCTGTTAGAATAAAGGATCATGATAAAACTTTAACTATGGTTCGTAAGAGTAATACTAGAACACCTACACCCCCTGAGCAAATTAAAGTTGAACCTAGTATTGCTATGGTTATGGATCTCTTGGCCGATAATATCGATGGGCATGTTATTTACTTCTGTGATGAAGCTGCTAGAATTGCTAGACCTGGCACTAAAAATAAACATAGACCTATTGTAGGCATGCCTGTTATTTATGTTAAAATAGGAGATCATTGCTATCATGGCTTATGTGATATGGGTGCTAGTGCAAGTGCAATACCTCATTCCTTATACAATGAAATTATGCATGATATTGCACCTGCTGAGATAGAGGAAATTGATGTTACAATTAAGCTTGCCAATAGAGACACTATTTCACCAGTTGGGATTGTTAGAGATGTTGAAGTCTTGTGTGGGAAAGTTAAATATCCTTCTGATTTTCTTGTTCTTGGTTCCCCACAAGATAACTTTTGTCCCATTATATTTGGTAGACCCTTCTTGAATACTGTTAATGCTAGGATAGATTGGAAAAAGGATGTTGTTACTATTGGTTTGGGGGATATGTTTCATGAGTTTAATTTTGCTAAATTTCGTAGACAACCCCATGATAAAGAATTGCCTAGTAAAGATGAAATTATTGGTCTTGCTTCTATTGCCGTGCCTCCTAATGATCCTTTAGAACAATATTTGCTCGACCATGAAAATGATATGTTTATGAATGAAAGAAGGGAAATAGATGAAGTATTCTTTAAACAGGGACCTATTTTGAAACAAAACTTGCATGTTGAAATCCTAGGGGATCCTCCTCCACCCAAGGGTGATCCCGTGTTTGAGCTTAAACCATTACCTGATACTCTTAAATATGCTTATCTTGATGAAAAAAAGATATATCTTGTTATTATTAGTGCTAACCTTTCAGAGCATGAAGAGAAGAAATTATTGAAAACTCTGAAGAAGCATCGTGCTGCTATTGGATATACTCTTGATGATCTTAAGGGCATTAGTACCACTCTATGCCAGCACAAAATAAAATTGGAGAAAGATGTGAAACCGGTTTTTGATCACCAACGACGATTAAATCCTAAGATGAAAGAAGTGGTAAGAAAAGAAATACTAAGCTTCTAGAGGGAGGTATAATTTATCCCGTTGCTGATAGTCAGTGGGTAAGTCCTGTCCATTGTGTCCCTGAGAAGGGAGGTATTACTGTTGTTCCTAATGATAAAGATGAATTGGTCCCACAAAGAATTATTACAGGTTATAGAATGGTAATTGATTTCCGCAAATTAAATAAAGCTACTAAAAAGGATCATTATCCTTTACCTTTTATTGATCAAATGATAGAAAGATTATCCAAACACACACATTTTTGCTTTCTAGATGGTTATTCTGGTTTCTCTCAAATACCCGTGTCAAAAGAGGACCAAGAAAAGACCACTTTTACTTGCCCTTTCGGTACTTTTGCTTATAGATGTATGTCTTTTGGTTTATGTAATGCACCTGCTACCTTTCAAAGATGTATGATGGCTATATTCTCTGACTTCTGTGAAAAGATTGTTGAGGTTTTCATGGATGATTTCTCCGTGTATGGAACTTCTTTTGATGATTGCTTAAGCAACCTTGAGCGAGTTTTGCACAGATTGAAGAAACTAATCTTGTCTTGAATTGGGAGAAGTGCCACTTTATGGTTAATGAAGGTATTGTCTTGGGGCATAAAATTTCTGAAAGAGGTATTGAAGTTGATAAAGCTAAGGTTGATGCTATTGAAAATATGCCATCTCCTAAGGACATTAACGGTATAAGAAGTTTTCTTGGTCATGCCGATTTTTATAGGAGGTTCATTAAGGACTTCTCTAAAATTTATAGGCCTTTGACTAATCTCTTACAAAAAGATGTTCCTTTTGTCTTTGATGATGATTGTGTAGAAGCATTTGAAATACTTAAGAAAGCCTTGATTTCTGCACCTATTGTTCAACCACCTGATTGGAATTTACCCTTTGAAATTATGTGTGATGCTAGTGATTATGCTGTAGGTGTTGTTCTAGGACAAAGAGTTGATAAGAAATTAAATGTTATTGTCAGTGTACAAAAGTAGGGGCTCTCCTTTTGCACCCCTTTACTTGTGCACGGGCAGTCAGAGCAGCGCCCATGGCCGCACTGAGCAGGGCAGAGGAGGGATGCCGGAGCACAAGACAGAAAGAGCAACGCCAAGACCAGAGACAGAAAGAGCAAGGAAGTGAAGTGGACTCCCCCAGCAAGACTCCCGCCGGGGCAGCCTCCGTAGCCCCGGCAAGAGCCTTGCCGGGGCAACTTGCCCTATGCCAGCAGAGCGCGCCACCCTTGAGCCAAGGGGTTCCAACGCCATCAACCACATCGAAACCAAGGATCGGGAGGCACCTCCATGGTGGCATGCAGATCTTTATGGAGATCATAAATACACAAGATCAGATGAGAACCAGAAGACGACGATCCTTGGAGAGATCCTTGCCAAGGAAATCCATGAGACCCCCGGCAAGATCCTTGCCGGGGACGATCGCGGTGCCACGGCAAGACCCTTGCTGCCCCCCGGAAAGACCCTTTCCAAGGACATCTGCGGGGCCGCAGCCAGGCCCACATCTGCCAAGACTCCACCGCCACTCCCATGCAGCTGCTAGCTCGACCAGTTGGGCAGGCATCTGCGTGGCAGCGTCCGGCCTCCACACGGACTCAGCAAGCACCTGCGTGGTGGCATGCAGATCTTCGTGAAGGCTCCGCCATCACACCAGCCCAGCAGCCAGCCAACGTGGCGCTACAACGCCTCGTCATCTCGGCCGAGACGCTGGCGAAAACGGTGCATGACCGCCAGGCCGTGATAGAGCTCCTTCTAACATGGCTAGAAGTCGGAGCGCGTCACGGTCCATGCAGCTTTCGCCACCACCCACACCAGCAGAAGCTTTGGCGCGTGTGTAGTTGCTCCTCGACTTTCCTCCTGCTGCGAAAAAGCTCGACGAGTGGAGGGCCACCATCCGGAGGCTCATTGACGTTGCCAACAAAGATGAATCATAACCAGCGGGGCCCTCAGGCCGGCGCTCCATCGAGCCACCGCATGCCAGCGGTGGAAGGACCGGAGGTGCTGCGGCCACGGTGCACTCTCCTCCCCCACGTCCATCATCGCGGGCGCCGGTCCGTCGAGATGACGCTTGTGATAACAATCTCCATAGCGTCGTCCGACCCACGGGCCCAACGCGATCAACGCGAAGTTCTTCGGGAACGAGCCCGTGAAGACGCTCGAACCACCATCGAGCGCCGGCGTGACACACGCCACCATTCAGATAGGCGGGCGAGCCCCACTATGGACCACCCAGCTCCGGGAGGCTCTGGCAGCCTACCCTACGAGGTGGGTTGCCCAGCCTTTACCTGTGAGCTGCAGCAGTTCCAGTGGCCCTCCCACCGCATGTTCAAGCCCGACGTTGGCGAGAAGTACAACGGCAAGACCCACTTGTCAGAGTTCCTCAGCATCCACACCATCATGATGCAAGCTACTGGAGCCCGTGACGACAGGGTGCTTGCCAATTACTTCTTGTTGGCACATAAACCCAATGTTATGTCATGGTTGATGCACTTGCCAGCGGATTCCATTTCTTCTTGGTCGGACTTGTGCCATGAGTTTGTTGGCACCTTCACCGGAGGCCACCAATGTCGGATTTCGGGTTCCGGCAGACCCTTGAGGTTCGAACACTGGGGTGCGCGTGGAGATTTTGCCTTCTGCCTACCTCGCCCCTCCGCCTCGCTAAGATCTAAGCTATTGAAAGAACAACACAAGAGACACAGGGTTTATACTGGTCCGGGCCATCGTTGTGGTGTAATACCCTACTCCAGTGTGTGGTGTGGTGGATTGCCTCTTGGGCTGATGATGATGAGCAATACAAGGAAGAACAGCCTCGCGAGGGTCTGTTCTTGGCTGGGGGTATGAACTGCTAGGAGGAGTTCGGTCACCCTTCTCTCTCTCTCTCTCCTTGATTCTCTCTCTGATTTTGATCCCTTTCTGATTCCGTTTCCCCCCTCTCCCCTGGGGGTGGCTAGTCCTATTTATAGGCAAAGGCCCTGGTCCTCTTCCCAAATATTGAGCGGGAAGGGCGCCAACAATTGGCCATTTTGAAGGGGAACATCTGGTACACTTATCCTGACTAAAGTTGGTCCTCGCCTGCCAAAGGCTCTGGTGGTGACGCTGGCTTGGGTTCCACAATGACTTCCTCCCTGCCGTTGGACTGGTCTTGGTCTCGTTGCACCGAAACGGGTGCCTTTGATTGATGCTCTCACCTGCGCTTGTTCCCTTTGCACCAAAGAGGAAAGGAGGATACTGCGCGGGCTGGCGCCCGCCTGGCACCCTTGGTCGTCATGGCTTGCGTCACGGGCACCTCGTGAGGTACCCCGCCTTGATCTCTCCGCCTCCTCATGAGCCATCCTGACGAGGCCGTGCCTGAGGAAGCTCCGTGTCGTCCGCCCCGCGAGGCTTGGCCCCTCGCGAGGGTCTTGGGTCTGTGTTGATGAAGATGGGCTGTGCTGGGCCCCCCTTTGAGCCACACCGCAGGCCGCGGGCAGGCAAGTCTGGGGACCCCCGTTCCCAGAACACCGACAGTAGCCCCCGGGCCCAAGGCGCGCCCGGACTTGGCCGTGCAGGGAGGCGAAAGGGCAAGGGCGAAGCGCCGCAGGCCCTAACAGCCTGCGGCCTTGGGCGCCGCGTGGCGGTTGATTGGACGTGGGCGTCTCCACTTCCCCACGGCGCCTCGGCAACTGCACGGATTGGACAAGTCCCTGCATGCAAAGCGGGTCATAATTACCTGCGATCGTGGGGGCCGACGGTTGGCCCTCGCCGGTTATAAGTACGGATCGGCGCGCGCCCTTCCTGTTCATCCCCCCTTGCTTCTCCTTCTTCTTCATGGTCCCGTCGAGGCCGCAGAGAAGGGGAAGGCTCGCCAGGTTGAGCCTGCCTCTCCCCCGCCCAAGCGCGGCCAAGGGCGCCCTCGCAAACATCCTGTGGCCACCACGGCAGCTCCCCGCGGCCGTGGAGACGATTTCCAGCACGGTGATGGGCGGACTGCTGCGGTCGGGGGGCGTGCTTCGGTTGCGCGTTCCCCTAGGCCGCGCTTTCGCGCTGCAGAGGTGCTGCCGGAGTTCGTTGTGTGGTCGGCGGAGCCGACTGGCACCCGGCTTCAACTTCCTCGCTTCCTCCTCGGAGAGCTCCCGGCCGGCGCCCCGAGCGGCCTTTGGCTTCAGGCAGACGGCTGCAGCAGCCGGGCCTCATGGGCTTCACTGGAGGTCTCCGCAGCCGGGAGCGTGGCCTTGACCCGCGGTTGGCAGACGTTTGCCCGCGCGCGTGGCCTGAGCCGTCGGTGCACCCTGCACTTCAAGTTTGACGGCGACGCCACCCTCTACGTGAGGGTGTTTGGGGAAGATGGTCGCCGCGCAGGGTGCTGCCCTGAGGACGACGACCGCGGCCGGGAACCCAACCCCGGCGATGATGGAGAGGACAGCGCTCGCGTGATTGGCGGCGCTCAGGGTTCCCCAAGCTTCACCGGTTCTTCTTCAGGCGGCGACTCTTATAACGGTGGCCGCGGTCAGCCTCCACGTCGTCGTACCTGCTTGGGAGGTGGTAGCGTGTCTGCCCGCCGTCGCACCTCGGTGAAGCGCGAGAGGGAGTCTGCCTGAGCCCCGGAGGCAGCTCGAGTCTTCCCTGCAGGCTGGTGTGAGGCGAGCTGTGCCTGATTTGTTCTTCCTTTCCCTTTTTCATGTGTAAAAAGATAGTAGCGTGGAGCCCCGCGGGGGCGTGTTTGGGTTATTGCTGTTAATCATCGCTTTGCTTCAGTTATCATGCCTTCCGGCTACGTGCCCGCGCGTGGATAGTTCCTGGCCCCAGCCATGGGGGGGCGACCGACCCAGGCCCTGTGTTCGTGTCGCAGTGCCCGTGGGGCACGAACTATAGGGGTGCTCCTGTAATGGACCCAGGTCGCGGAACCTTTGAATGACTAGGACAGGAACACTCACGAGGGCGCTCGGCTGCCCCCCTCGCGAGGCCTTGCATAAGGGAAATCGAGGCAGGAGAGTGAAAAGTCGAAGAACCAAAAGCCAAAGATGGCAACAACTTCAATAAAACTTCGAATGAGAATGAACAAGCCAACTGCGGAAAGCAAATGAAAAAGCCGCGTCCAGCACCTAATCTAGTCTTCAACGTCTTCTCACCAGCGCGGAGCTAAGTGCTGCCACTAGGCGTGGGAGGGAGCCCCAGGGCCTGAGGCCGGCGCTCCTGAGACTCCGGGGCGTGTACAACCCCAACTCATTATTAGGTGAGAGTGTCACGGGCGGCGAGCTTCACAGGCGTTGGCCTTCTTCACAGGCTCCGGGCCTTTCTTGGGGGAAGCAGGCTTCACGGGCATTTGCCCTCTTCATAGGCTCCGGGCCCTTTCGAAAACGCGACAGCTTCACATGCATTCGCCTTCTTCACAGGCTCTGGGCCTTTTCCAAAACGCGACAGCTTCACAGGCATTCACCTTCTTCACAGGCTCTGGGCCTTTTCCAAAACGCGGCGGCTTCACAGGCATTCGCCTTCTTCACAGGCTTTGGGCCTTTTCCAAAACGCGACAGCTTCACAGGCATTCGCCTTCTTCACAGGCTTTGGGCCTTTTCCAAAACGCGACGGCTTCACAGGCATTCGCCTTCTTCACAGGCTCTGGGCCTTTTCCAAAAAGGATAATATTCACAGGCATTCGCCTTCTTCACAGGCTCTGGGCCTTTTTGGGGGTAGAACCTCCGGAGGTGCTGGATGTTCCATGCGTTCTGGACCGGCACCCCCTCCTGAGTCTCCAAGCGCACGGAGCCGGGCCTGGAAACATGAACAACCTTGAACAGGCCCTCCCACATGGGAGAGAGCTTGTGCAGTCCCTCCCTGGAGAGAACCCGCCTGAGCACGAGGTCTCCTACCTCGAGAGTTCTGGGGCGGATGTTGCGACAGTGATATCGTCGCAGTGCTTGTTGGTACCTCGCCGCTCGCAGCGCGGCTTCTCGGCGATGTTCCTCCCCCAGCACGAGGTCCATCCCCCGCATGGCGTCCTGCTGCGCCTCGTCGAACACCAGGACCCGCGCGGAGCGACGTCTGACCTCATGAGGGAGGACCTCTTCGACTCCGTAGACCAGGAAGAACAGGGTCTCTCCAGTCGGCTTGGTTGCAGTTGTGTGGATGGACCACAACATGGACTGAAGCTCGTCGTTCCATCCTCTGCCGCAGGCCTCCAGCTTCTTCTTGAACGTCCTGGTCTTGAGGCCCCTCAGGACCTCTACGTTGGCTCACTCGGCCTGGCCGTTGCTTCGGGGGTGCGCCACCGAAGCGTAGCATATCTGCGTTCCAAGGTTAGCACAGTATGTTTTGAAGAGGTTACTGGTGAACTGCGAACCGTTGTCTGTGATGATGCGGTTCGGCACCCCGAACCGGCTCACGATGCCCCTGATGAACTTGACCGCGGAACCCGCGGGGATGGTGCAGACGGCCTCTACTTCAGCCCACCTGGTGAACTTGTCCACGGCGACGTAGAGGTAGCGGTAGCCCCCTGGCGCCCGAGGAAACGGGCCCATGATGTCCAGCCCCAGACTGCGAATGGCCATGAAAGGGGTATATTCTGCAGGCCTCCTACCGGCTGATGGATCTGCTTGGCGTGGAACTGGTAGGCCTCACAAGCTTTCACCAGTTCGACGACATCATTGAGTGCGGCGGGCCAATAAAACCCACTGCGGAACGCCTTGCCGACGAGGGTCCGTGATGATGAATGATGTCCACAGTCTCCGCCGTGTATATCTTCCAGCAGTTCCTTTCCTTGCTCCCTGGAGATGCAGCGCAGGGATACATCGTTTGGTCGCTTCCGGTAGATCTCTCCATCCTTGATGCAGTATGCCGTGGCCTGTCGTGCCACACGCTCCGCTTCCTCCTCCTTCTCCCGCAGGGTCCCTTGTGTTAAGTAACTTCGGAGCTCTGTGATCCATCACCCCTCCTGAGGTTCCATCGTCAGGAGCAGGCGTGCTCCTGAGGCCGGGCCACAGACCGGGGCTCCTGAGACAGGTGGCCGGGGGAGCTCCTCCCGAGGCTGAGCCGTGTTTGACAATGACGGCAGGGCTGAGGGCTTGAAGAGCCACTCCTCGAAGACGCCAGGCTCCTGAGGTAACCGCCTGGACGCCCGTTTGGCGATGTCGTCGGCCTCCTGATTGGTGCCATGGGGCACATGCTGTAACTCCAACCCCCAGAACTGCTTCTCCATCCTGTGGACCTCCGCAAGGTAGGCTTCCATGTGCTCATCTTTCGGCTCGTACACCTTGTTGGAGAAATTGACAAGGAGCTGCGAATCGCCCTTGATGGTGAGGCGTTTCACCCCCAGGGCAGCTGCGGCCTTCAAGCCCGCTATTAAACCTTCATACTCCGCTATGTTGTTGGAGACCTTTTCACCTTGCTGGAAACAGAGCTGTACAATGTAGTAGAGCTTGTCCTGAGTGGGCGATGTAAGCACTGCCCCAGCCCCAGCGCCATGCCTGGAGAACGCCCCATCGAAGTACATGACCCAGCCTTCTGGCGCCTCGCTTCCCGGGGAGAGGGACCGATCCTCGTCGGCCTTGAGGCCTGGTGCCTCCGTCCATTCTGCCACAAAATCCGCTAATGCTACTCCCTTGATGACTCTGGTCGTGCTGAATTCGAGCTGACATGCTTGCAGTTCTATGTTCCACTCAGCGACCCTTCCAGCTGAGTTAGGGCTCCTGAGCACTCTCTCCAGGGGGTATGACGAGACGACCTTGATGGGGTGACCCTGAAAATAGTGCCGCAGCTTGCACGATGCCACCAGTAGCGCGAGGAGGAGCTTCTGAGGCATGTGGTACCGTGCCCTCGCGTCCCGCAACACCGTGCTGACGAAGTACACTGGGTGCTCAACGAGGTTGGGTGCGTCAGTGCTGGTGGTGCCCTCCGGAGACCATGGCGCCTCCTGAGGTGATGAGGCCTCCTGAGGCTGGCCATCTGGGAGAGGGGCCTCTTCCGCCTCCGGTGCGCTCCTCTACGGCGGCTGATCCTTCTCAGCCGCTGTGGCGGTTTCTGTGGGCCTTCCTTGTTCCTGTTTTGCCTTGTCCCGGGCTGCTGCTGTGGTTTTGATTCGACGCTCCTCCCTAACCGCCACCAGGGCTGCGCTGGCGGAGTAGGGAGTGGCGGCGAGGTAAAGCACCAAGGGCTCTTGAGGGCGCGGAGCCACCATGACCGGGGGGCTGGTCAGGTATCTCTTGAGATCCTGGAACGCCTTGTCGGCCTGTTCAGTCCATTCAAAGGGCCCCTTTTTCTTCATTAGCTGGAAGAAAGGTAGCGCTCGCTCCCCCAACTTGGAGATGAAGCGCCCTAGCGCGGTCACGCGCCCAGTGAGCTTCTGCATTTCTCTAAGGGTCTTTGGCGGGCTCATGTCCTCGACCGCCTTGTCCTTTTCCGGGTTAGCCTCGATGCCTCGGTGGGACACGAGGAAACCCAAGAGCTTGCCCGAGGGGACTCCGAACACACACTTCTCTGGGTTGAGCCACAGGTTCACTGCGTTGAGGCTCGCGAAGGTTTCCTCCAGGTCTTGTATCAGGGTCCTGGCCTCCCGAGACTTCACCACAATGTCATCGACGTAAGCCTCAACATTCTTTCCGAGCTATGGGCCCAAGGTGATGTGCATCAGCCGCTGAAAGGTCGCCCCTGCATTACGCAGCCCGAATGGCATGCATGTGTAGCAGTACACCCCACACGGGGTTAGGAATGCTGTCTTTTCGACGTCTTCTACCGCCATCTTGATCTGGTGATACCCAGAGAAGGCATCCAAGAAGCATAGCAGGTCGCATTCTGCGGTGGAATCGACGATCTGGTCGATGCGGGGGAGCGAGAACGGATCTTGCGGGCATGCCTTGTTGAGGTTGGTGAAGTTGACACACATGCGCTCCTTCCCTCCCTTCTTTGGCACAACGACAGGGTTGGCTAACCAATCCGGGTATCGGACCTCGCGAATGACCCCAGCGGCTTCTAGTTTGCGGGTCTCTTGGACGATGAAGGCCTGCTTTTCTGTGGACTGCCGCCTTGCCTTCTGCTTCACAGGGCGCATGTTGGGGCACACATTGAGGTGATGCTCGATTACGCTCCTAGGGATCCCCGCCAACTGGTCAGGCTCCCAAGCGAATACCTTCTTGTTTGCGTGCAGGAACCTGACTAGGGCCTCCTCCTGCTCGGGCTCGAGGTTGGCGCCAATGGTGAAAGTGGCATTGATGGACCCATCCTCATCGACGGGTATCTTCTTGGTTTCTGCCTTGTCTTGGGTGAACAACTATTTCTTCTTGGCGGGTATAGCCCCCTTGGGCTCGGGGGTCTCCGAGTCGGCGGGCTGCGCCGACGCCGCCGTCTTGAAGGCGAGCTTGAGCACTCGCAGCGCGTCTCAGGTGTCCCCGTGCACGGTGAGGACACCGCTGCTCCCGGGCATCTTCATGAGGTTGTACGCCGGGTGCGTCGCGGCCATGAACTGGGCCAGCGCTGGGTAGCTGAGGATGGCGTCGTAGGGGAGGCCGATGGGGGCGATGTCGAAGTCAACCAGCTCCGTGCGGAAGTTGTTGTAGGTGCCGAAGGTTACTGGGAGCCGGATCTGTCCCAAGGAGCTGGATGATCCGCCCCCAACACCTGAGAAGGGCCTGCTGGGTTGCAGCCGTTCCAGGGGTATGCAGAGGAGGTTGAAGGCCTCAACTGAGAGCACGCTGCGGCCCGCACCGCCATCGATGAGAGTTCTGGTGACGGCCACCTGGCAGATGGTGGGGGTGCACAGCATGGGGAGCGCACCCGAGCAGGCCGAGTTGGAGGGGTGGTCCTCCGAGCTGAAGGTCAGGCCGGCCTTGTGCGCCGCCCGGTCCGGGGGAGCCCCCTGCCGCGTGGAAGCGACGCTAACCCGACAGATGAACGGCTTGACGTGGTGACTTGTAGGCGGCGCCTGCGAGCCGCCCAGGAGGGCCGCGACGGCAGGGGGTGTTGGTGCAGCATGGTGGGCGAGGAAGAGGCTGCGGAGCTCTTCCCAAGAGGCCACGGAGGCTGCCGGCAGGTGGAGCAGCCATGCGCGGGAGCACCGGTGAGGGCCATGGGAAACCAGTTGGCCATGACCCTATCATCACCTCCAGCTTTGAGGATGGCCTCCTCGTATGCCAGCAAGAAGGCCAGCGGATCAGTCGCGCCGCTGTAGCGCGGCGTCGTCGTTGGCTTGAACTTGTCTGGCCACCGTACCCGTTGCAGGGCTGGGGCCAGGGCTCGGAGCCCCCTGGCCCCCGTGCTGGCGCCGGCGGCCGGAGCGGGCGACGCGCTACTCATCGCGGGGCAGGTCGTGGCGGTGGCGGAAGGGAAAATTCCGGTGCACCCCTACCTGGCGCGCCAAATGTCGGATTTCGGGTTCCGGCAAACCCTTGAGGTTCGAACACTGGGGAGCGCGCGGAGATTTTGCCTTCTGCCTACCTGCGCCCCTCCGCCTCGCTAAGATCGAAGCTATTGAAAGAACAGCACAAGAGACACAGGGTTTATACTGGTTTGGGCCACCGTTGTGGTGTAATACCCTAATCCAGTGTGTGGTGTGGTGGATTGCCTCTTGGGCTGATGATGATGAGCAATACAAGGAAGAACAGCCTCGCGAGGGTCTATTCTTGGCTGGGGGATGAACTGCTAGGAGGAGTTCGGTCACCCTTCTCTCTCTCTCTCTCTCCTTGATTCTCTCTCTGATTTCGATCCCTTTCTGATTCCGTTTTTCCCCTCTCCCCTGGGGGTGGCTAGTCCTATTTATAGGCAAAGGCCCTGGTCCTCTTCCCAAATATTGAGCAGGAAGGGCGCCAACAATTGGCCATTTTGAAGGGGAACATCTGGTACACTTATCCTGACTAAAGTTGGTCCTCGCCTGCCAAAGGCTCTGGTGGTGACGCTGGCTTGGGCTCCACAATGACTTCCTCCCTGCCGTTGGACTGGTCTTGGTCTCGTTGCACCGAAACGGGTGCCTTTGCTTGATGCTCTCGCCTGCGCTTGCTCCCTTTGCACCAAAGAGGAAAGGTGGACACTGCGCGGGCTGGCGCCCGCCTGGCACCCTTGGTCGTCATGGCTTGCGTCACGGGCACCTCGTGAGGTACCCCGCCTTGATCTCTCCGCCTCCTCGTGAGCCATCTTGACGAGGCCGTGCCTGAGGAAGCTCCGTGTCGTCCGCCCCACGAGGCTTGGCCCCTCACGAGGGTCTTGGGTCTGTGTTGATGAAGATGGGCCGTGCTGGGTCCCCCTTTGAGCCACGCCACAGGCCACAGGCAGGCAAGTCTGGGGACCCCCGTTCCCAGAACGCCGACAACCAAGCTCATGGCCAGGCAAGCGATTTGCATATCATCCCCCAGAAGGAAGGTGAAACCCTACGCACGTACATACAGAGGTTCAGCCGGGTGCAGTACAACATCCCAGATGTTCATCCCGCCGCCATGATCAGCGCATTTCATCAAAATCACTACAAAAAAAGACACATCCATGACATTTTGGGCCGAACAAATTTTTCCCCTGTCATACATATGACACTTCTATGACGATAATTGTGACAAAACCCGGTATCATCATAGATGTGGTGGGCTCCTACTTCTATGACAAAAAATCATGACAGAAAATGGGCTTTTCGTCCTGGGTGGGCCGGAGACGCAGCTGCATGACATTCTTTGGGCCGTCCATGACGGAAAAAACCATGGTAGAATCGAGGGGGAGGAAAATTTCGGGGAGTTCCCGGTTACGGTGGGAGGTCGAGGGCCGAGCGATGCGCGTTTCTCTCGTACACGTACGCGCGTGTGTGCGAGGCGTTGGCTCTAAATGAACCCGAGCGAGGCGTTGGGCTCTAACTGAACCCGAGCGATTGCACTACAGTCTACGCGTTACTGAACCCGAGCGATCGATCGATGGATGTTAACTGAACCCGATCAAGCGATTCCTTCGCTACTGCTGCTAACTGAAGCCGATCGATGCTTCCTCTGGGATGAACAGTGAGCGCTGCGGGGGGGGGGGGGGGGGGATGAAAAGGGGGGGGGGGGGGGGGGGGGGGGGGGGGGGGTTGCATGAATAGTGAGCGGTGGTGTTGCCTCTGGATGAACAGGACCCCGTGGTGTGGTGGAGGGCTGGATGAATAGTGGACAGTGGAGGGGTGCCCTGGAGGGGTGGTTGAACAGGACCCCGTGGTGTGGAGGGCTGGATGAACAGTAGACGGTGGAGGGGTGGTTGAACAGTAGTCGGTGGAGTAGCGCGCGGTGGAGGCTGGATGAACAGGAGCCAGTGGAGGCTGGAGGTCGACGGTGGAGATGAACAGTATCCCGTGGAGTCCCATTTTGTGGTACGCCACACCCCTCCCGATGAATAGGACCCCCGTTTCGACCGTAGGAGGTCCGTTTCGTCTGTTTTGCGGTACGCCACACCCCTCCGATCAACAGGACCCCCGTTTCGACCGTAGGAGGTCCGTTTCCTCCGTTTTGCGGTACGCCACACCCCTCCCGATCAACAGGACCCCCGTTTCGACCGTAGGAGGTCCGTTTCCTCCGTTTTGCGGTACACAGACCCCTCCCAATGAACAAGATCCCGTTTTGAACGTGGCCGGTCGAACACAAGGCCGTTTCCTCCGTTTTGCGGTACGCCATGCCTCGTTTCCATCGCCTGCTCCATCCAAGCCCTCCTGATGAACACGACCACACATTCCGTTCTGACCCAGCCGGTTGGCTCCCACGCGTTCCGTTGCCTCCCGATGAACACGACGCATTCCGTTGCCTCCCCATGAACACGATGCATTTCGTTGCCTCCCCATGAACACGATGACGACGCTATTTCTCCGTTCCAACCTAGCCATGTACATGAGCCCTGGCCGTACGTATGCACGAGTAGGCGTTCGAGACCCTGCCCGTATGTACGTACATGGCCGTATTTTCTTTCTTGCACCCTGGCCATTGTACGTACATGTACATGCTACGTGCGCGCCTCTACTACGACACGTACGCGCCTCTACTACGACACGTGCGCACCTCTACATCGACCAGTATATATGTACGTACACGTTCGCGACCAGAATGACAACGCTACCTACGCTTCGACCAGATGCCCGGACGCATTCCTTGCCTGCGAAGATGTAGCTGGTGGGTCCCAGCAGTCAGGGGGGCGAATTGTTTTGTTTTTTACCCGGACGCACTTCCTTGCATGCAAAGATGTAGCTGCTGGGCCCCAGCAGTCAGGGGGGAATCATTTTGTTTTTTTGCCCGGACGCATTCCTTGCGTGCGAAGATGTAGGTGGTGGGTCCCAGCAGTCAGGGGGGCGAATCATTTTTTTCGGACGCACTTCCTTGCATGCAAAGATGTAGCTGGTGGGTCCCAGCAGTCAGGGGCGAATCATTTTTTTTCGGACGCACTTCCTTGCGTGCGAAGATGTAGCTGGTGGGTCCCAACAGTCAGGGGGACACGTTTTTTTCGCGAAATATGGTGGCCCGTCCGGTGGGTCCCCGCTGTCAGGTGGAGGAATAATTATTTTGCGCGTAATAAGGAGGCACTTCCTTGCTGTGGCCGTGGACCCAGCTGTCAGTCTCTCCACGTACAGTCCACGTCCGATGGAAGCCATTCCTTGACCACGCCGCGCCGAGAGCACCAGGGCGGTGGACGACGGCGAGGCCTAGGAAGGGGACGACACGGATCCGGGGAAGACGCGGCAGTGGATGCCCACACGTAGAGGAGTATGAGGGTTCACTCGTTCGGCTGCGGTGCGAGGCTGCCGTCGCCGCAGAATAACAGGGGGTGTGGGTGCATAGAGGGATGGCCTGGCCAGCAGTGGGAGTGGTAGGGGGCGGTGAGGTCTCCGCGGCATCACAGCCGGCCACGGGCGGCAGGAGCAGGCGGCACGACCGGAACTGCTTTGGGCGGCTGGAGCAAGAAGACCAGAGGTTGAAGAAGCACTACGGCCATTGGATGGACATCGTACGGTCACTAGAGCTAGAATCGTTCTTATATTGACTAAAGTTGACAAAGGCCTCCGTCCCAGTCAACTTAGTAGGCCCACAAGTCAGCCTCCCACAAAGGTGGGTCCCAGGTAGCAGGGGGTATTCATTTTTGTGTGTGTAATAAGGAGGCACTTCAAGTGGGTCCGAGCTGACAGCGGGGGGAACATTTTTTTCGCGAAATACGGTGGCCCATCCTGTGGGTCCCAACAGTTAGGGGGAAACGTTTTTTTGTGAAATACTGGTGGCCATCCGGTGGGTCCCTGCTGCCAGGTGGAGGAATAATTATTTTCCGCGTAATAAGGAGGCACTTCCTTGCGGCTGCCATGGACCCATCTGTCAGCCTCTCCACGTACAGTACTCTTCCGATGGAAGTCGGTCATTGACAACATTGACCACGCTGCACCGAGAGCACCACGGCGGTGGACGACGGCAAGGCCTAGGAAGGGGACGACGCGGAGCCGGGGAAGACGCGACAGTGGAAGCCCGCGCGGAGAGGAGTACGAGGGTTCACCGGTTCGGCTGCAGTGTGAGGCTGCCATCACCGCAGAATAACAGGGGGTGTGGGTGAGTAGAGGGATGCCCTGGCCAGCGGTGGGAGTAGTAGGGGGCGCTGAGGCCTGCGCGGCAGCACAGCTGGCCACGGGAGGCGGGAGTAGGCGGTCCCGCCGGCGCTGCTTTGGCGGCTAGAGCAAGAAGATCAGAGATTGAAGAAACATGATGGCCGTTGGATTGACATCCAACGGTTATGTCTGCTAGAATCGTTTGTTGACGTATATAATAACTAAAAAAATCTTGCATATGTGTCAACTAAACAGGCCCACAAGTCATACCACTCCCTCTTTTTTTAATAATTTATATATAGCTCATGGAAACTTCTTATGCAATTTATTGCAGTCGTTTTTTTGGTTGGCCAGGTCCAATTTCGCATATTTCTGTAGGTTCGAAACTATTTCTAATACCGAAATGTCGAGCCAGATTTAAAGTACTTTGAAGATATATTTAAATTAGGTTAATGCCCAGTGAAATAGGAATCTGAAAATATGAAAAAATTCAGAAATTATAAAGTAATTGCCAATTTGTCATCTGTTTTTATATTTACAACCCATTTCATATTACTTTCAAGATTTGCAGGCGTCTTGAAAGAGTTGCAGCCCATCAGGGCGTAGAAAAATAAGTAGGCCTGGATTGGGTATTCTTCAGAAAAAATAAACCGGGCTCATTTTCACAAAGAAAAAATAGCTGGGCTGGTCACATGGTGAACATAAAATATAACCCTGGGCTAGACGGGCCACATCCCAGTTCAAACCCTACTCCGTCTCAACAATACCAAATAAAAAAATACTACTCGAGTAGCTACCTCCCAGGTGTCAGCCGATCTTGTGCTGTTCTCTTGTCTGTTGACTATATACGCTCACAATGTCGTGGGTCCCAGATGTCAGGAAAACACTAGGAGGAAGCATTTTATTTTTCCATACGCTGACGTGGTGGGCCCCTACTGTCATCCTCTCCACGTACTTCTGCCGATTCCTATTGTTTGTTGACCATGTTGACAACGCGAGAGGGCGGCGCCGTGGCGAGTGCACCAAAGCGCGCGGAGGACGTTGGCGTTAACGATTTTGGAGACGGTGGGGCGGAGATGCGTGCGCTGAGGCGCAGCCAGCCGTGGGAGGCGGAAGCAGGCGGCCCCGTCGGCGCTGGTTTGGTTTTGGTTTTGGTAGCGATCTTCTTGGTTCATGAACCCAACTAGGAACTTATATCCATGGCTTGTCTTCACTGTGACCATTAAACTAGTGTATTCAGTTATGGCAAGGCCGAGCATCTTGAGTACATGTGTTCTGGCAGAGCAAATAATACACTGCAGGAAAAATAATATGAGAACACAACATGTTCAAAAAAACCCCACCCCCCGGATAGAAAAGAGGATTCTAGGAACATACGATGCACGTTTCAAAATGATGTGTTAGGATGAGAAGGAACAAGTGTGGCGTCTCGCCGAGGGCGCAGAAACTTGTAGGGTACTCGCACTTTGGGCACTGCACATGAAACACACTAGATTCAGTAGGAAGAAAAATGCATCAACGGCGGCAGCTGCCATCCTAGGATTACTTGCGACCAAGGGACTTGGATTTATCGGGGATGGATGAAGAATTTGTACCTGGTTCTCCATGAGAAAACCCCGTGCAATCGCCGAGAGGGGGTTTTCTCTGAACAAGCAGACGAGGGAGAAGGGGATTTAGGCCCAGTGAAATATTGCCGCTTCGTCCGTCCAGCTTACTGCTAAAGCTGGAAAGGGGGGTTGTGATTTGATGGCTCATTGGGCATTACTGCGGCGCTATGACCGGGGTGTGTCTACCGTGAAGTTGTGCACTCTAATTTGTGCATATGGCACATGGACCCCGTTGCCGGTTGCCCCACATATCAGCGAACGGAAGTAGAAAGACAAGAGTAACTAGTTACACATAAATATTTTTTTGACAGAGAGATACTCCCTTTGTAAAGAAATATACAAATCTTTTATATCACAGGCTCACCTTGCCGCTGTGCAACGCATGAGAATTATGGGGGTTCAGCTGAGAATATAATACTCAGATAGGCTCACGGTTCTGGACTTTGGGCTGCAGGCCGACCCTGCATGTTTGGGGGCCCATGTGTTCTACCTCAGCGCTTTTCATATTGCAAGCGATCGGTACGGCGCTGGTTTTAGATGCTGTCGCAAGGCGAATACACAAAATTGAATAAAGCACGACAGCTGTTGGAATGAAATCGAACGACAGTTCCTAACCAGCAATCAGAGTTGCAATTCTATCAATGATATATGATTTAGATTTGAACGTTGACCATCCTTTAGCATCAATCATCATGCGACCATCCTTTGTACTTACGGTATATTGAGCAGGTTCATTCACACCAAGGTTGCGCATGGTAAGAGAAACTTGGCCGCGGTCGCCCAGATTGTTGAACGACTCCCTCGTTGCTCTAGGAATTCTCTGTTTGCAAACAAGAAGACATACCCAAACAGTTAGATCAACACAGTGAATCATGTGAAACAACATGGAAAGAAAAAAGAACGAAGGTGGACATGTCGGTTTTTGTAAGGACTTTGGTATATGAAGTGCGAACTGCAGCCCAGTCTGTTGCCGGTGCAACTGCACGGGCCGGAGCAGATGCAAGTGCAAGTGTTGGTGTAGGTGCCGAAGCCGCTGCTGCTGCCGGAGATGGTGCTCCTTGTAGAGCTGGTGCCGGTGTCGATGCCCGATCCTCCGGTAGATCAGATTGATCCGCTGACGCGGTCGGGGCCCAATCCTCAGCTGGATCATACTGAGCTGCTGCCGCTGTCAGTGCTAGAGCAACTGTCGGTGCTCGATCTGTGCGAGACAGCGGCGATCGTGTCTGGTCTGCTATGATCAGCTTTCTAACTTGACTAACATCCATGACCGTGATCCAGTTTGTTTCTTCATTTCTTTTAAACACGAGAAGGACTAATTGTGGCATTTTTGTTAAACCAAACTGCAGTTCATCATAGGGATTCAGCTTGTACTCAGACAACAGACTGATCCAATTTTTTCCAGTAATATAAGTGATGGAAAGTGCCTTCGTTACTGACACGACATAAGAAGTGAAACCTGCAAAGATAGCCATCGTAGAGCAAACCAAACGGTTTATTCTGTGATGAATGTCACATGGCAAAACCTGCATCGTAAAATTGCAGGAAAAGAAAGAAAACATGACATTAAATCAAGAAGATTTAGACAGTAAATCAATAAGATTTACTTGATGTGACACGAGTGAATCCTTACTAGGAAATCACTATGTTGAAGTACTAAACAGAAGATTGATCGTCCAACTACGCGTGGCATGCAGGGGCCCCGCCTACTCCCACAAGCAGGATAGTCCAAAGGTCGTGACAAATCGTATGGACCGAACATCCATGTGACTGGAAATCCTAGTGGGTGCAATAAACCCTGCAATGCATACAGATATTGGAGTGTAACCATAATTGATAAACCGTCCTCACAAAAAATATGATCTGGATACTTCAAAATATACAGACTGAATTGAGTGGACAGACATTAACATAGACCGTTCTCAGGACTGACCACACACCAAAAGCGGCAGTACTAATAAACAATACAGGGTTCACAAACACAAATCAAGTACTGAACAATAGTACTTACTACAGACAAGCAAAGTTGCACTAACTAAACTCTGTAGACTATTTCTTGCCACCGACCTACGGGATGAACCCCGCATAACTGACTAGGCCATGGACTTCGTGCGAGATGTCTACATGCACCATCACCATCTTGTCAACCTTGGAGAACCTAACAGAGTGGTCTTTCCACTCATAAACATGATGATGAAGACAGGCCGAATCATATTTGTTGGGAAGCTTTACAAGAACCACACCATTCGTAATCGAAGGCACAACCAGGAAATTGTTGTGGTCAAGTACAACCTCGAGAACACGCCTGACAACAATGCTACAGGAAAACACTAGTTCAGGACACGTGGCGACAAGGACACAGCAGCTGGATAGTTCAGTAGTAGAACTCATCATCAGGTCTTCCAGTTCACACGACATGACTTTGAGAACTTCATCTCCACCGCGGACCTGGTTCTAATTCAAACAGAAACCATATTTTATTACTACCTCCGTTCAGAAATATAGATGATTTTCGATATTATACTCCATATATGACTACATATACGCACAGAAATGAGTGAACAAAGACACTAGAACATGTCTTCAAAGGCATGATAGCAGAGGGATTACATGAAATATCCATAACACAAGTTACTGAGGCAAATATACCCTCTTAAAAGGTAGCATTGATGTTCATAAAGTACTCCCTCCGTCCCAAAATTCTTGTCTTAGATTTGTCTAGATACGGATGTATCAAGTCACATTTTAGTATTAGATACATTCGTATCTAGACAAATCTAAGACAAGAAATTTGGGACAGAGGGAGTAGTTGAAAGTAATCTATAAGAAATCAGTGTCAACCTCTCGCATGTTTTGGTCAAAAGAGGAATTTAGAACCGTCATTTGGCACACTAAAATCACATGCAAGATCACCCAGAAAGTTGTACTACCAGTACTAGTACTGCGTGTTAGATGAAAAAACACGATCAAGATCGAGAAAAAGATCATCAACAAGAGACATTACCTGGACTTGCTTAATGAGGGATCCCGGAGAGGGGGGCTTGGACAGGGCGATGGCTTTGAGATTGTCTGCGGTAGTCTCGGCGGGGTGCTTGCGCTTCTTCGTACCATGAGCCTCAACGGTTTTGGCCAGAGCCATAGACATCATGTTGGCCAGTGCTCCGGCGTCCATACAAGAGAGGAAGCTGAGAGAGAAGAGTGAAAGGAGGAACGAGATGAGGGAGAAGCGAAGCGAGTGGGGGTTTTCTTCAAGAGAGGAAGCTGAGAGAGAAGAGTGAAATGATGGTTGCTTCGTCCGTCCAGCTTACTACTGGAAAGGAGGGGGTTTTGTGATTTGACGGCTCATTGGGCATTACTATGGCGGTTTGATCGGGGTAGTCTACCATCACTCTACTATGGAGTAATTTAGTGCATGGCTGGTGGACCCAGGTGTTGGCTGTCCCACACGTCGGCGAAAGTGAGTAATTTAGTGCATGGCTGGAGGAGGATCCGCACGGTAGAGCGTGTCCACTGTTTTTCTGAAGAAAAAAATGATTACAGCAAGCGTTTCCACTCTTACGACGGAGGAGTGCGAAACACGGCAACCACTTGAACATACACAGTGCTCCTACGACTAGGCATGTGTAGTGGTTCATACGTCAGTACTACACAATCTTGTTGCTAGTGTAGTAAGATATGACGATAACAAATGATGTTGTGCGCATGTCAACTACTCCTATATGTAACATAGTACCGCTTTTTCGACTATCCAGTCGAGAATGAACGGTGAGATCAATGTTAACAGAACTAGGTCCACAGCGCACGGAGAGTACGGTGCTACAGTACTCCACGAAACATGAACCATATGAAGCATGAATGGATTCCGGTGACGGAGCCCTGAAAGGATTCGCCCGGCAACGGCGACGGCAGCCCGCAACCCCTCCTTGTCCAGCTCAGCACCCACCATCGCGCGGAGACGGCTCAGCTCCTTGGAGATATAGGTGAAGAAGGAGACCAGGTCAGGAAGCCGCAGCTCATTGAAGTTGACCGGGTGGTCGAACGGGTTTAGCCCGACGACCGGCATCGTCGCGCTGGCACGACGGTAGGCATCGCGCAGCCGCAACACATGCATGGCAACTTGGTTCACCGAGTGGCTGAGGCGATCCTGGACCTCATCACGATCAGCCCGCTCGTGCTCCAGCCGGCTCCCCTGACGGCCTATCGCATCTCCGGCTTTCTGCAGCAACGCCGCCGACGCATCGAGCATCTTTGTGGTGGACGCCTGCCGCTTTCAAAGCTCCGTGAACTCCCGCACATAACGGAGGAGCATGGCACTCCTCTCCTCCTTGAGCTCACGGAGCTCCACGTCCTTGGCCCTGAGCTCCGCATCCTTGGCATGGAGCTCCTGTGGCAGGAGCCTCACCTCGGACTCCGTGATCTGCTGCGCCACTATGGCACCAGGTAGAAGCAATGGGGAGAGGAAGCAAAGGGGGCGAAACGGCTGAAAGGCAATGCAATCTACAGGAAGGCGGAGGGAGCAGTGGGTTTTTATAGGCGGAGTCATCATGAATAATTGCTGCCGCGCCTGCTCCCGTCAATCAAAAAATTAAAAATCCTGCCGCGCTTGCTCCCGTCAATCAAAAAATTTAAAATCCTGCCGCACCCAAACACCAGAGCAACACCGCGGTGGATATTTAAATTTACCTGCCGGCAAGTAGATAAAAAGGGGTGAAAAAACAAATGTGGCGGTGGCCTAGCTAATCCGTCGAACTAGCCCAGCTAGCTAGCCACCGTGCTTCACTGATGTACTCGGCGTGAAAGGTGGTCTTTCGTGATTTGACGACTCATTTACTTGCTTCGGCGCTATGACCGAGGAGGACCCAGAAAACGCGCGGTAGGGCGTCCCATGTCAGGAAGAATATATGCGTGCACCACCCGGGAGGACCCCGAAACCGCGCGGTAGGGTGTGCCACGTCTTGGCACGGAGGAAAATTGTGCGTGTAAAAATATACTGTATCAGACGTAGTACATATGGTTCGACCTCAGGACCCAGCCAGTCGGTCGAAAACACCCCACTAGCCACAGAGCTTCATCATGCAAACATGGCACGGAGGATAGATGTGGTTAGCTCCGTCTCAACCAGCCACAACGTCTCTTGTTCTAGGCGATTCTTCTATTTTCCAAGCTTTTTTTAGTTGTAATAACACCACGGCAAGCTAGCGCCGCTCTTCGTGTGTGCCCGTGCAAAGGTTAGACGATGGAGAGAAGAGAGATTGAGATCGCAGACCTGGGACCCACCAGTAAGTGAGACAACGGTCATGCATGTGTTGACGAGGCACTCCCTCTACTCTACTCAATGCAAGTACTGTATAAAATCAAGTTATGGGACAAAGCCAACAACCGTTCGTTTTTTCAGGCTATCGACTTACGCTTTGTAGTCCAGGTTGCCAGTTTGAATCTCGTCTTTTAGATTTGTTAGTTTTAGATCCAAATTTGATTAATGACAAGTGGGACCCCCGTGTGTTGTTCCGATATTTCAGTGTAGGATGATTTTTTTGAACAAACACTTTGCACGGTTAGACAAGTAACGGCACGAGTTACACGTATTTTCCAAGTTTACGAACAAAAATGACAGCGGCATAGAATATCACATCCACCCCACAGCTTAGATACTATGGTGATACGAGTTTTTACACCGTTGGAAGTGAGATCCAATGGCTTGGGAGTAGTCTTTGTAATTATGCGCAATTTCCAAACTCTCCAAAGGTTTTTTTGCAAATAAAACATTCAGGCCTCGTGTGTGCCGCTGCATCTTCGATCCAACGGCTCGCCGGTGTTCATATTAGGTGCTCCCCATAGCTTAATTACCCGCTACGGTGATATGAGCATCTAGGTTGTAGGATCAGTGATCAGATGGCACATGCGTAGTACTTGTACTTTCTACGCATTTCCCAAACTGTATCAGCCATATATTGCAAAAACATTCAAACCTCCTACTGTGGGCCGTTAGATCTCAGTGAACTCGTATCACCATAGAATCTAGCTACGGTGCGGGCGCACCTCATAGTCTCTCGTGCGAGAAAACGTAAGGTGCTATCGCAGCTTGGATGCTACGGTGATACGAGCTTGGAGGTCATTTGATCTGAGATCCAATGGCATCTGAGCAGTCTTTGTGCTTGTAAGCAGTGGCTGAACTCTTTTGGGGCTTTTCTGCAAAAAACCATTCAAACCACCGAGGAGGTGTTGGGTCACAAATCCAACCCCTCCGAAGAGCTTGTATCACCAAAGCATCTAAGGTGTGGTAGCACATGATATTCTTACATACAGGAGAATATGATGTCCTCCTTCATCTTAGATGCTACGGTGATACGAGCTTCGAGGTCGTTGGATATGGGATCAAAGGGCATCTAAGTAGTTTTTGTACAAATTGTGTGTAATTCTCAAACTCATCAAGGTTTCCTGCAAAAATATTAAGACACATCATGTGAGCTGCTATATCTCAGATCTACAAGCTCCAAGCAACTTGTATCGACATATAGCATCTAAGGTATGGGGGCACATGATATTCTCCCGGGGGGGGGGGGGGGGGGGGGGGGGCACAACCAATCGGTGGTTGGGAGGGTGGGGACAAATATAATCTAAACAACCCTAAACAGAGCTCCACAATTTTATCTAAGGTCGAGGGGTTGACCCCCGACAATCATACCTCTGCCTAAACACAACATTTGCATGTACTCTAGTAATAGACTTAATATTCATGTTTCAATTTCATGTTCATTTTAAATATTGAACTGAGGACCATGGATGTCTTACATTTTACTCCCTTTGTTCCTAAATATTAGTCTTTTTAGAGGCTTCAAATGGACTGGCACATACGAATGTATATAGACATATTTTAGGGTCTAGATTCACTCATTTTGCTCCGTATGTAGTCACTTGATGAACTCTCTAAAATACTAATATTTAGGAATATAAGGAGTATTTTTGAATTCGTGTCATACATGCATGGTTTGGAAAAATAGATGCACTATACTTATTGGATTGCTGTTGTGTTCGTGCGTGTGTGTCTCTCTCTCTGTGTGTGTGGTCATATGCTTGATACATACAAAGTTTTCTCACCTCCATATTGTTCATATTTTAAATTTGAATTTGCATTGGAAAACTTACTAGGGATACCATGAAATGTGAAATCCACGTTGAGATCATTATATCACAAACTCACTCTAATTCAACAACTCATCATAAATCAATTACCACGTTGAGACCCGTATTTTCAAGGAAAATACGGGTATTGTAATATACATAGATTCGTTCGGCAATTTAAAAGGTTCCTTTCGTATTCTCGAATGGTAGGACCCAACGGCGTACCAGCCAGACCTTGGCTCGTGTTGATCCTAAAAAACCCGGGCTCGTGTCCTTCGGTGGCGTGCGTGGTACGCACATTAGGCAACCCCAACCAGTTGAGCCTCAACGTTTCAAGTCGAAATATCTGGCGGCCAGAATTCCAGCCCTAGGAAATTCCCCTCATGTCCCCAGTCCATAATGACTACCGGTGAACAACGGAGGGATGCTTTAGTAACTAGACAACGTTACCTACCGTGCCGAGCACGGTTCAATTCCCTCGGTCGCCGCTCGTCAAGGTCACTCATCAACTGCATTGCCTAGTACTACTACTACTACTACTACTACTACTACACTAGGATGAGCACATAATTGAGCCCGTTTGTTCATGCCTAGTACTTGAGTTAATATATCAGGAAATGCACTGGTACGGAGGGATTATCCTTTTACTCTGCATATATAATGTTGTCAGGACCCCGATTCCAAGTCACATCGATCTAGCCGCTAACACCTCATATCACTTTGCGGCCTCACGCACGGAATTCCCGCGGGTGTCGCCTTACCATGGCCCGGGACCGTTTGCGCCTTTTGGCTCACGTATATGATAGTGTCGCTAGCATCCATATGACAGAGAATCCGGGCCGACATGGCTAGTCATGAACCCAAAGCGGCTCTAACCTATGGGGACAGGCAAACATGAATCACATCGAGCATGTCGGTCAGCAGCGTGTGAATCCGGGCTGTAGCACTGGGCTAACAGGACTCTGGGAACCCGGGCTGTAGCAGGCTAGGCAGGACTCCGGATGTCACCGCATGACATTTCCCCGAAGGGACAGACACAGGAACGAAGTGAAACACATGCCGGCCAGTCAAGTGTCCTGAGCAGTAGTGCTGCGCTAACAGGACTCCGGTGAACCGGGCTGTAGCGGACTACTATGGCTCATGGAAGCACTAGACTACATTTCCCCAAAAGAGAGGCTGCCAAGGATAAACAACTAGATTGTCGGATCCCACACATACCAAGCATTTCAATCATACACACAATGCTCGATATGTGTAAATACAACATGGCATCACAACATAACTCTACAACTCAAAGTATTTATTCATTAGGCTCCGAGGAGCGAGGTATTACAAACATGGGTCTCATGACCCAACATTCAGAGCATACAAGTCAAAACACAAGCGGAAGCTTAACATGTCTGAGTACAGACATCTACAAATGAAAAAGGTAGAAGCCTGACTATCTAGGAACTGAACTAAGAATTGCATCCATCAATCCTATAAGTCTATGGATTAGTAACACGTCATCCTGATAGATAGATTAGAAGGCCTAGTTCTTAAACCCCGTAGAAGAGAAGAGGATGACTCAGATCAGAAGGCCATAAGGTAAAGGAGTAAAAAGAGCCTTACTTTCCCTTCCACAATCAATTCCCTTATATAACTAAAGCATTTATAGACTCAACTTCGACCAGTTTGGCTTGGTAATCCTATAGGTAGTCAGGCTCTGATACCAAAGCTGTCAGGACCCCGATTCCAAGTCACATCGATCTAGCCGGTAACACCTCATATCACTTTGCGGCCTCACGCACGGTATTCCCACGGGTGTCGCCTTACCATGGCCCGGGACCATATGCACCTTTTGGCTCACGTATATGATAGTGTCGCTAGCATCCATATGACAGAGAACCCGGGCTGACATGGCTAGTCGTGAACCCAAAGCGGCACTAACCGATGGGGACAGGCATACATGAATCACATCGAGCATGTCGGTGAGCAGCGTGTGAATCCGGGCTGTAGCACTGGGCTAATAGGACTCCGGGAACCCGGGCTGTAGCAGGCTAGGCAGGACTCCGGATGTCACCGCGTGACATTTCCCCGAAGGGACAGACACAGGAACGAAGTGAAACACATGCCGGCCAGTCAAGTGTCCTGAGTAGTAGTGCTGGGCTAGCAGGACTCCGGTGAACCGGGCTGTAGCGGACTACTATGGCTCATGGAAGCACTAGACTACATTTCCCCATAAGAGAGACTGCCAAGGATAAACAACTAGATTTTCGGATCCCACACATACCAAGCATTTCAATCATACACACAATATGCTCGATATGTGTAAATACAACATGGCATCACAACATAACTCTACGACTCAAAGTATTTATTCATTAGGCTCCGAGGAGCGAGGTATTACAAACATGGGTCTCATGACCCCACATTCAGAGCATACAAGTCAAAACACAAGCGGAAGCTTAACATGTCTGAGTACAGACATCTACAAATGAAAAAGGCTGAGAAGCCTGACTATCTACCAGATCCTGCCGAGGGCACAAGATCGTAGCTGAGGTATCAAGCTAAACGTCGAAGTCCATGCGGAACTACTAGCAAGACGGAAGTCTCTCTCTCTCTGCAAAACATAAATTAAGAAAATGTGAGTACAAAGGTACTCAGCAAGACTTACATCAGAACTAGCTACATATGCATCGGTATCAACAAGGGGGGTGGTG
Source organism: Triticum urartu (assembly GCF_003073215.2). Lineage (NCBI taxonomy): Eukaryota > Viridiplantae > Streptophyta > Magnoliopsida > Poales > Poaceae > Triticum > Triticum urartu. The sequence goes on along the minus strand of NC_053023.1, from coordinate 570,364,767 downwards.
GAGTTTAACTGCAGCAAGCCAGCTTTGACTTAGTGGCTAACCTGAACTACGACTGCAAGCAACTCTTTTGAGGTGGCGCACACGAGTCCACATATTCACCATTCAATACACCACAATGGATCCGCTCCCGTCTCCCTATGAGAAGGCCATCCATAGCATTCACACTTATCTTGCGAGTTTTAGAGTATCCACTTTCACTTGTCTATGAACTGCTGTAGGCAACCCAGAAGTCCATTACCGCGGACACGGCTATTCGAATAGATGATGATAACCCTGGAGGGGTGTACTTGTTCACACACGCTCTCACCACTTACCGCCGTTTACACGACTTGTACTCGGCAACCTTCAAGCGGAAGCCCAACGAGGGTGTCGGCCACGGCCTACCTAAACACTCAAGTCTCTAGTCCAGGTTTATCGCCTATCCAGGTTCCATCCGCAGGGAGTCCGGTCGAGGTTTCCACATACGGCCCCGAACGATGTGAATAGGGTTCCCGAGACACCAAACGGGCGCCCGGTACACCGTGCCACGGTGTATCTACCGCATCGTAGCCCACCCCTAGGGTCAGCGCTACGCACGTCCGCCAACACATATCCTATAAACACCAGAAACTAGTTGCAACTCCTGGACAGAGGACAAGGGTGATCAAGAAGCCGAGAGGGTCCATTGGTTTCGGGCCCAATGCGTGGTAGTAACTGTTTCATGGATCACAAACACAGAACTCAGTTCCTAAGGACGGCTTCAATGAGACAACCCACCATGTACTCCTACATGGCCTCTCACCGCTACCTTTACGAAATCGTGTTCACACACTTAGCTCTCAACCGTAGGACATGTTTGCACACCTTCGATTCATCCCCAATGAATCAGACCTGACTCAACTCTAAGCAGTAGCAGGCATGACAAACAAGCATGAATGAGTAGGCACATCAGGGCTCAAACAACTCCATTCATGCTAGTGGGTTTCATCTATTTACTATGGCAATGACAGGTCATGCAGAGGATAAGGGGTTCAACTACCGCAGCAAGTAACAGAGGAAAACGTGTTGTCCTAATGCAGTAAAAGAGAGCAGGAGCGAGAGAGTGGGATTGTATCGAAATGAACAAGGGGGTTTTGCTTGCCTGGCACTTCTTAAGATAACATTGAGTCTTCATCAGTGTCAACGATCACAGCGTCGGAGCAGCGTCTACCGAGAGGGGACAAATACCGGCAAACAAGGAAGAACACAATCAATGTGATGCAACAATATGATGCATGATCATGACATGGAAATATGTTGTTGGTTGGCCTAATGCAACTAGCAACAGGTTAAATGGAGTTGGTTTGAACACTAGTTTCAAATTCAAATTCAAGCTATGAATTCAAATAGTGCATTATCATGTTTTGGACTAAACAGTGAGGTTAAGTTGTTCAAACATGCATGAAAATGCCATATTCAGATTCCTTGGATTTTTCTGATAATTTTTCATATATAATTTATTTCATTTGGAGTTATAGATTATTTTCTATGATTTTTAGAAGTTTTAGCTATTTTCTGAAATAAATAAATCATTTCTGATTTATTTAAAATCCCAGAAAAGCTTTACTGCGTCAGCATTGCGCAAGGGTGATGTCAGCGGGTCAACTGGTCGGCCAGGTCAAACCTGACCTGCGGGACCCATATGTCATTGACTCAGCTAATTAATATGGTTAATTAACCTTAAATTAAGCCTAACTAAAATGTTAGTGGGGTCGGGGCCACATGTCAGCGGCTAACCTAACTAAATTAGTGTTAGTTTAACTCCTAATCTAGGTTTGACCAGGGGGCGGGGCCCACGTGGTCAAATGGGTCAACCCCACTGGCGACATGACGCCGGCAAGGCCCGAGACGGCGGCGCGGCTCGGAAACGCAGCACAGGCGACGAAACGAGCGGCGGAGGGCATCCGCGGGGAGCTGGAGCTCTCCCGTATCCAGCGCAGCAAGCAGCAGCAGCTAGGGTGGCCGGGGTTGTGCGCGGCGTCGACCTCGGCGGCGACCGGAGTTCGGGCACACTCGGGAACGGGGCTGTGGTGGCCGTGGAGTGGTGTGCTTAGCTCCTACGGCACCTACGCGGCGCGGTGAGCACGTGGGTGTGCTCAGTTGGGAGCTTCGACGACTGTGGCCACGGCGGCGAGAAGCTCGGGCGGCGGAGCGGTTCGGTCTCCGGCGGAGCAACGGCTACAGCGTGCAAATGGAGCGCAAAGGAGGGGGGTTAGGGTCAGTGGCTCACGGCGAGTCAGACGAGCAAGTCGGCGAGCTCGGGGACGCGGAGACGGCGGCGAATCGAAGGTGAGGTTGCCGGCGGCCAAAGGTAGAAGACGAGCTCGGGGACGACGCTACAGGGCTCCCGCGGTCGAATGGGTTGGTGTAGATGACGCAGAGGGCGATGGCGGTACCTCTGGAAGCAACAGCGAGGTGCGGGGTGGACGATGGCCCCGGTGTTGCTCGTCGGCGCTCTCGGGTGCCCGTGGTCGAACGCGGGAGAGGAAGCAGAGGAGGGGGAGGAAGTCCAGAGCGAGAGAGGGGGAGTGAGAGGGGGTCAGGGGTGTCGTGGTGGAGACCAGGCAGTCGAGGAGGGGGGGCACGCAGGCAGGGAGGAGCCAGCGCGGCTCGCCGGCCATCAGGCACGCAGCTGCTTCTCCTCCTGGCAGGAGGAAGAAGACAGTGCTGCCCCTGGTGGGCCGGGCTGGCTTTGGCCAGGTGGGCTGCAGGTGAGGTTACTCTCTCTCTCTCTCTTAATTTAGTTTCTGTTTTCTATTTTTTTCTTTTCTGTTTTGAATTAGTAAAAATACTAATTCATTTTGTAAAATCCTGAAAATAATTGTGGGCACTTTTGAAACTATTTCCAATAGCCCTCAAATGCTTTCAAGATTATTTGGACATTTAAAATATTTTATAGAATTTAAATGTCCAAATTCAAATACTTATGATTTAATTCAAAAATCCAGAATAGCCTCCAAAAATATGAAACCATTTTTGGCAGAGGGTTTAGCCAGGACCAAAGATGGTAGACATTTATGAAGGGCATTTTGGGTTCATTGAAAAGTTTTAAGTTTGAACCTAGTTAATTCCTTTAATGCTAGGGTTTAGGCAATCCCCATTTCCAAATTTTAATGGAATTTAATCATGATGCAAGATGATGATGCAAAGACAAGCAAGGGCTGAACTTGGGCTGTGACATATAACTTGTCTGAAGTCTAACTAAGCAAAATGTTTGACCAAATCCTTTCTTAAGAAATACAATAGGACAGATGTACGGCTTGAAAATTTATTGCATGATGCAGGTTAGACTAAGCATGGTCACGTGATATGGCACAAATATTACTTCGTAAGTTTTTTCTTCAATTTGAGACAAGCTGCTTATGACAAGTTGCACAATGAAGAGCCAAGGTATTTTGGAACAAAGAAAGACCTGTCATGTTAAGGCGAACACTTTCACTATTGAAACCGTGGGCGTTTACATTCCGCCACGAGTCCCAGCTTCTCATCGGTAGGTGCCGTCCGAGCAAGCGTGTGAGTCGACAGGAGGCGTGCGAGCAGACCGCTGCGCCGGCTGTCAGGGAGGCGTTCGAGCAGACCGCTGTGCAGGCTCATCGGGAGGCGAGCCCTTTGACCAGGCTCCGCCGCCCACCGTCATCCCAACTGCTCCCACTTTTAATGTCACCGGCGTCGGAGTTTAAAATCAACCCCGCACTACCCGGTATCACTACAATCTTCTCTCTTCCTCTTCGATTCTCCTGTCATCTACCTCCAACTAGCCTGACCTAAACGTACGCCATGCCGCATTACGATGGTCTGCCCTTAGTGTTCCAGTTTCCTGAGAAAGACACCCAGCCGGAGTCTCAAGAACATAAGGTGCTTTGGGACGAGCTTGAACTGGCCTTGCGGGAAGATGCCGCGCCTGTCCCCGCTCCTGTTCCGGCTCCCGTCGCCCCGACTGCACCAGCGCCCATCCCCGTGCACCTGCCAGCGCATGCGCCTGCACGTGCACTGATGCGCACGCCCGTGCCGGTGCCCGTGCACCTGCCAGCGCATGCGCCTGCGCGTGCACTAACGTGCGCGCCCGTGCCGGTGCCCGTGCACACGAATGTCTCCGTCGCGCCGTTGATAGCGTCTGTCCCCGCGCGGGTGCCAATGCCCCCCTCAGCGGCATGGATGGCCGCCGTCGACCACTTCCTTGCACCAAAGCCGGTCGCCTCCTCCCGCCAGTTGACTTGCTCCGAAGTCCAAAACATTTTGGCCTTCTTTAAAGCTAAGCCAACGTCCAGGAGTACGCCAAGAATGGCGCAAGACGCCACAGTCACCGTCGGTCAGTGGCCCGACGACACACAGAGCACGGCAGAGGAGCCGCTTCCCACCGCGAGACGCCGCTGCCGCCGCGTAATCTAATTTTGCCATGAAAAACGTTCGGATTTCCATGCTTAAAATCCGAACGTTTATCATTTCCATTTATTTTATATCGACCGTCGTATAATTTAAAGTCGGAGTCAGACTGAATGAAATGTATGGTTTGATCGATTGAATGTTCTACAAGAGCCGTATCAAATTAAATATAAAACGTCATCAAGCCACATGTATTCCGTGTCATCCAACGACCTAGACTGCTTCAATGTCGAGCGCTCAACACGTTTAGCGTGCAGTTAATTTCATGCCAAAAATAGTGCTAATCACATGACAACATGCAAATAATATCCTAGTAGTTAATATCCACATGCACTTAATATACTTCCAAATTAACGTGCATTGCACGTACACACTGACTAGTGCTGCTAGTATGTGAAACTGGTGCCGTGACTTGTGAACGCGTCCAGATATGGTCAACGGCAACATCGCCCGCGAGTTCTTCCTGTTTGCCCGTGCGTCTAAACGTAGAAGGGGAGAAGAGAGAGAGAGCACACATGGAACCCACCAGTAAGTGAAGCCGAATAGTACTACTACCTCTATTTCAGTTTACAAGTCCTACACATATACCTAGGCTACAATTTTATCATCTTAATATAAACTATATAACACAAAAATTATACGGTTTGAAAATACAATATCTGAAGTTTATATTGATATATATTTTGTAATATATGACTTGTATTAGGTTGGTCAAATTGACGACCTAGGGGCACGCGCACGCCCTGTAAACTGAGAGAGAGGTAGTAAAAATAATATTACATGTTATCGATTAATTAGGCTACAGTAATATAAAAACATTATGTGAACAAAGGGGGTACAACAAACATTGCTATTCTACGTATGTTGCCTATTGACGTGCGGCTTGAAGGCCCGGTCGCATGTTCGATCCTCGTCCTTTATTTTTTAATTTGTATATGGGTCCAAATTTGTTTCATGACATGTGGGCCCCTCGGTGTGTAGGTTGTATCACTTTAATTTGTGGGTCGAAATTTGTTCCATTCCAAGTGGACTATCGGTGTGTAGTTTTGTAGCTTATTTATAATAATTAAAGAGAACAACATAGTTTTTTCAATAATACCATGGTGCGACGTTGAAGGCGAGAAAGGACGTGCGAGAGAGCAATGACTGAGCCAGAGGGAAATCAACTAGGGGAGTTGCGTGGGTCGCAATGGTGTTTGGAGTAGTTGTGGGCCGAATGCTACGAAAATATAATCTAAACCGACCGGAACAAATGCCTACACAAATTAATCCAAGGTTGGAGGGCCCCTCGCAATGTAAATAGCTCCGGCTTTGCGAGGGACGGAGAGGTAGTAGCTTCAACGCGTGGAAGATACGGTGTGAGAAAGCGAGGTCAATCGAGAGACATATAGATAGAGAGACAAAGTGAGTGTGGTCTGACATTCATTGAACAAATATATATGCTCTGGAGAGATATTGTCCGATTGAGCTTTTTGGCAAGGGTGAGGGCTGTAAGATAGAGCTTGAGAGATGATCCATTCACAGACGTGTAGATATATTTTATGCGTGGGAGGAAGCAAGGTCAACTGATCACATAGGGTCACCGTGCGATCGAAAGAGTGAGACGGGTTGGAGAGAGTGACCTAGATAAACGATGTGCGTGAGAGAGTATACAATGTGAATAGGTCAAATTGGGCTCAAACATGGTGATATATCGTTTTTGTCCGAGAAAGAGCAAGGTCAATCGAGACATACGGAGAGAGAGAGAGAGAGATTGAGTGAGCATGGCCCACCATGAGGTCAAAAGAGTGGCGGCGGCTTGGATGGACTGACCTAGATAGACAATCTGTGTGAGAGAGTATAGAGTGTGTCGATCGAGGCCCGAACAGGGAGATATATCATTTGTGTGTGAAAGAAAACGAGGTTAAACGATACTCAAATAAAGGGAGCGAGATTAAGCGAGTGTGGCCCGCCGTGCGGAAGAAAGAGTGAGTCAGTCTCGAGGGAGTGACCTAGATATACAACGTGCGTGCGTGCGTGCGCATGAGAGGTTGGGGGGCTAGATAGGCAATGCATGTATTTAGCGCGAGAGGGTGAGAGGGAGAGGGGAGAGAGAGAAAGAGCTCGGCATGGGGTGCAATGGCGGGTGTGTGAGGTAAATACATTTGGTAACAGAGTGGAAAAAGGGGTTGTGTAGTTGAGAGACTTAGAGATCGAAACATGGAGAGAAAGAATGAACGTGTGTTGGAAACCGATAGCTTCCTAAGGTGGTTAGGAGAGGAAGATTGACCGATACAGGAAGTATGTAGCGTTTGTGCGGGGGGGGGGGGGGGGGGGGGGGCTAAAAACAACATTTGAATGTACATAGTACGAGACTTAATATCGATGTTTCAATTCGGTGTACATTGTAAGATCTGAACCGAGGACCAGTGTAACATCCCAAATTTTCAATTTGGAATGTTATACATTAGAGCATCATGCATATCATATTTTATTTTGCATTTTGGTTGATCCTAGAAATTCTACGATACTCAATGACCCACGGAGAGAGTTGGGGATTTCGTTATTTTCATATTTGAGTTTTCTCAAATTTTGAGAATAGGATCATTTCATTTTATTTATTTTATCATCAATTATTTCTATTACAAAAATTTGAGAGAGGGAATAAAATGACTTTCCCAAAATAAAGAAATATTGAGGATTTAATAATAAAATCAAATAAGATTTTATTTCGCAGTTTTTCGGTGTTTTATTTGAATTTAGGAAAAAAATGCGTTTTTCAAAAATTGCATTTAGGGCCCAAATAAATGTTCACCTTCTGCAGATTGATTTTAGAAGCCCGTGAAAATTTATTACGGAATTTTTGGAGTCCGTTTAGTATTTCTTTTTATTTTTCTTCCGAGCGGAATAAATTAAAAAAAATGCGAACCGACTTAACGGGCCGTGTCCGACCTGGATACCGACCCGGGAGGCCTTTATAAGCCGAGGCCCAGCCCCGGGGAGAAACCCTAGCCAGCCCCAACCCTAGCCGCCGCCGCCGCGCCGCCGCCGTCGTCCGCCGCCGCCGCCGCCGCCGGATTTCACCGCCGAGGTTCGTCGCGTCTCGTTTTCCGTGCCGAAAAAAAGAGAAAAAAAATTCGGCGTTTGTCGTTTTTCTTTTTCTCGGATTAAATCCGCGATTTTTCTGATCGCGATTCCTCATCCGATTTTCGTTTTAGTATAACTTTTCGCTCGTTTATCGGAATCAGGCGATTCAAGCGCCTAGAGTTTCGTCTCGGAACCCTCTATACGAATAACCAACTTAAATATGATTTTGCTACTGTAAAATTTGCTCTAGATCCAGATTACTAGAACGAAGTTGTTTTCTTTCGCCGTTTGTCTTTCGTTGCTTCGTTCGATTTGATTCTTTTTGCCAACCGGAGTTCTTAAGTTGAACCTTCTAGTTAGATCTCTTATTTGAGTTTTACCTGTGCATTAGATGAGTACTTATTGTATGCTTGTTTGTTTGTTTGCGATAGAGTACCCGGAGTGCGCCGCCTGTTACTTCGAATCGTTAGGTTTCACGGATCATCAGCAAGGCAAGTAACACTTTGATCATACCTTTCCTACTACCCAGTTTTATTGCATTAGATCAATCCTCACACATTGCATGATTAGGACCTAATTAAATTGTGGGATGGGAAGTAGACGAGGTAGTACCTATTACCTGTTTATTATCAAACCTTTGGGAGTTACTTCTACGTTTGCTTATTATGCCATGCTATGCTAGTAGACGTGGATTGGGTGAGTGATATCCATGACAGATGTGAGTTTGTTAATTAATGGTTTATCTAAGGTGGCAACTTAAACACACATCTTGGTGGATTGAGGCACCTGGGTATTCCAGGACTTGCCTATTTTCTTTTGGACCGCCACCCAGGCTCAAAGGGATCATGAGACTATTCATACTAGAAACTTCCGTGTGCAGCCACAAGCTATTATGGGCACTAGTATAGTTGACTAAGTTGTGCGAACTCTTATAGTGGTAGACTAGCAGATGTAGGGGATGTAGGTGGTACGGTCTACCCGATCGTAAGGTGCTAGCGCTTCTGAAAGACTATGTCTCGGTCATCCGTCTTCTCAAACACCCTGTAGTGCGAGAAACCAAACGGAGGCGATCGAGTCTCGTGGGGAAAAGTGCGCAAACCTCTGCAGAGTGTAATAAACTAATCATGGTTAGCCGTGTCCCCGGTTATGGACAATCTTGAGTATCTAGTACCTGGATTATCATGTGAATCTCAACATGTTACTCTAAATTAATTTTGTTGGGTTATGTTTAATGATGATGCTTAATTGGGATTGAGAATGCTGTCAACCATTCTCAATGTTTAACAACCACCATGATAGTAATTAAATTTATTCCTTCGAAGTAGGGAAAAATTGGCTTTACGCAAAACTGTAACCATAGAGCTTTCCACCAGCCAAATATGCATATAGTATAGCTGTTTCATTCCATTACTCTCTATGTGTTACCTTGCCAGCATATTCCATGTGCTGACCCGTTTTCGGGCTGCAACGTTAATGTTGCAGACTTTTCAGACGACGATTAAGGAGTTTTTAGATCGTGGTTCTATACTCAGTGATGCCGTTGGAGTTGATGGACTCACTTATCTTCCAAGCCTTCCACTGTTATCGTTATTAGATGGCCTTAAGCCATATTTATTGTAATAAGTTCTCTTATGAGACACTCGATGTAATAAGTGTGTGATTGATACTCTGCTATAAATCCTCCGAGTACTGTGTGGTGTCAGCATTACTGATCCAGGGATGACACCGGAGCACAGAGATCAGACTGTTTGAGGTCTGGTCGCTACAGAGATGGTATCAGAGCACACGCTGACTGTAGGACACGACCACTAAGTTAAACCTAGATCACTATTCACTCTCTTCTCTTCTGACCTCTCATCTTTTCTACTCTTTAGGATGGCGGATGCAAGGAACAAGTTCACACAACCGGATGAAGATACACCCTTTGGACGACACTTGAAGGAAGTCACTAGATACCTAAACATAGGAGTACCAAGCTTCACAGGAACCTACAACGCCACTTTACCTGAAGAAGAGCGCTGGATGATTCAAGTTCAAGTTTCAGGAAGGACGTTCATGCCAGTCACTGAGCCCATAGAGTTTTCTTTTGATGCACCAACTTGGAGTCTAGGAAAGAGCATGTCAGCTCACATCGCCATGGGACGCATTGGAGAAGTCTACCACAAGGATCTCAAGGATACTATCTACCAGATTTGTGGGTGCCGAGATGAACACTGGGAGATGATCAGCACCAGGAAGGATAGATCAATTGCAGCTTTTATCCAGGAGTTAAACCAGCACATTCGACGACAGGAGAACCAGATGTGCGCCGACATGATAGATCTGAAGAAGGCTAAGACTAGAATCAAGGAATTGGAGGAAGAACTCAAGGCTACACGTGAAGATTATGAAGAGGAAATTGAAGTATTGGTGGATAAGAATGACGACCTGATCAACAAGATTGGAATATTTATGGGAGACCCTACACCAGTAGATGAAGACGAAGAACTCAAGGAAATTAGCCCGGAAGACTACATCATCATCGACGGCACCGACTCGTAAGCAGATAGTAGCGATGATGACTATGTTGATGAAGCTGGAGCAGATATCATGGAGTCAACGACCGAAGAATATTTGTAGTAGACCACCTCATCAGTAGTAGTAGACCACCATGTAAATATAGTAGTCCAAGCACTTTTGCTATAGATAGATCAATTGTATGCCTTTGTTTGATTGAATGAAGTGAATTGTTTGCTTTTGCCTCATGTGCATATGGGTAGTGTTTTCTCTTTAGACCCCCTCTATTCTTATATCTCATCTTTTCTAAACCCTCAGATGCCTCCGAGACGTGACCTCGGATTTGCCTTTCCACCGGAGCTCACCCAGTTGATCCAGCAGCAGAACACATTGATGCAGTTGCTAGTCCAGAATTAGAATCACGGGAACAACAACAACAACCCACCACCACCACCACCACCTGTTGACCACTTAGCCCGTTTTCTTAGGCTGAATCCGCCGGTGTTTTCCAGTAGCACCGAGCCGATAGTAGCAGATGATTGGCTCCGCAAGACAGCTAGGGAGTTGACCACAGCAGGATGCACAGATGCGGAGAAGGTGAAGTTTGCCACACATCAGTTAGAAGGACCCGCAACATGATGGTGGGAGAATTTCACAGCCACTTTCCCAGTTGACACTGTCACATGGGACCAGTTTCAGCAGGCTTTTCACACTGCACTTGTTTCAGCAGGAGCTATGGCCATGAAGAAGCGTGAGTTTCGCAACTTGCGCCAAGGAGGAAGGACAGTTGGCCAGTATGTGGAGGAATTTAGTAAGCTAGCACGTTATGCCCCAGATGACGTCACTACGGATGCAGCTAAGCAGGAGAAGTTTTTGGAAGGACTGAATGATGAGTTGAGCATGCAGTTGATGGTAGCAACCTTCAACAACTACCAGGAGTTGGTAGATCGTGCTCTTATGATTGAAGGGAAGCAGCAGCAAATTGAGAATCGCAAGAGGAAGTATGGACAAGGAAAGTACAATTCAGGAGCTCAGCAGAAGCCACGTTTTACCCCTAGACCGGGAGGACATTTTCAGCATACCCATGGAGGAGGTAGCTCGCACAATCACAATGGCACCAAGAATGGTAATGCAATGGAGGAAGCAACGGCCAGAACTACACCAACCCCTCAACCCCAGCCAAGAAGGACTTAAGCCAAGTCACTTGCTTTAAGTGTTCAAAGACCGGACATTATGCTAATGGATGTCCTGAATTGCAAAATGGAAATAGCAATGGAAGTTCTGGGAAGAAGCCGAACCCTTTTAACAGGGGACAAGTGAACCACGTTAGCGTGGAGGAGGTTGAAGCTCAGCCCGATGCAGTAATAGGTAAGTTTTTGGTTAAGTCATTTACTGCACTCATTCTTTTTGATACTGGCGCATCGCATTCATACATCTCAAGGGGATTTGTGGATAAGTATAACCTACCAACCCAAGCCCTTAGGTCACCCATTGTTGGGGATATTACTACTGGGCGTAAACTGGCCTACCTGGGCCGGGTTAACTTCGTCAGTAGTTAAGTATGTTAAAGCCCAAGAAGGTAGATGAGGGCTCAAAGCCCATGGTCGGTTCAAGGCCTATAGCCGTAAACCGGCGTTAGTAGTTAAATTTGTATTGTAAGTTAGGAATAAGTAGAGACCAAACCGGACACATCTATGAGTCGGTATTGGGACTTTGTGAACCGACGGGCGTCACCCGAGTATATAAGGGGACGACCCGGCGGCAGTTCAAGGACAACAGACAACAACTCGAGACATAGGTGAAGCTTGTTTGCTCCCTAGTCATCGAAACCCCATCAATTCCATCACAACTAGACGTAGGCTTTTACCTTCATCGAAGGGGACGAACTAGTATAAACTCTTGCGTCCCTGTGTCCGCTTTAACCCCTTCAAGCTAACCCGTCGCGATGGCTCCACGACTAAGTCCTTTCTGTAGGACATCTGCCGTGACAAAACCACGACAGTTGGTGCCCACCGTGGGGCTATCACATGATGGTTTCAGGTTCTTGGAGGGCCGCTTTAATGGACTCGAGGGCTACGCTGTAGGCCGGATGACTAAGAGTCATCGCGGCAAGCTCTACATCGACGGCGCAGGCTGGGGCCCCGAGGCCGGCTCAGTTGAGTACGGGTACCGGGTCCCCTTTGGTGGCATTCACGTTTTGATTGGCAAGATCGGTGAACCGGGCCCTGAGCCGGACATCTGCACCGACCTCGTCGAGACGGCTCAACGTGCGCGATCCGCCCGGGTTAAACCGGCCATGATGCGTGCCTTCGTGGGAGTCATCCATGGAGGAAGTTATGAGGATGGATCGGAATCTCGCGGCGAGACTGTCGTTTGTTCCGAGGACGAGTCATCGACCGGAGAAACCGAATCTCTTTATCAGCTACAAGACGGCCGGATTGGGGGCTGTTCCGATGGCGACAGTATTCCGGACCCCTCTGATCTGCCCAACCGGGTTGGAATATTCATGGCCGGCACACAAGCAGCGCTTCATTCTTCGACCGTTGTGGCAACAACCTCCAGTTCAGCAGCGGTGACGGCTGCCGGGGCAGGAGGCCCTGTGCGCCCGCCGGCTCAAGTTCTATCAGAGCTATTTGATGCATTGGTTGTGGTTATGGCGGAAGCTAATCCGGCGGATCAGGGCGTTCATAACGCGGAGATTGCAAAGGTGAAGGAACAGATCACCCAGGCCAAGGCGGATCTGGCAGCTGAGGACACCAGGATGGCCACAGAGCAGGCCGTTCTAGACGCACAAGCCTACAGGCTCATGTTGGACCAGAGCGCGTCGCATGAAGTCATGAGGAGGAAGCACCGATCCCATTTGCCTCTGGTTTTCGAGGCCAGAGACCTTTTCAACACCCCAGGAGCAGGAACCAGTAATCCACTGGAGGGAAACCGGGCGGAAGCTCCTGGGACCGATGCACCGGTTCAGCCTCGTCGGATGGACCCGCCTCGTCAAAACGCCGTTATACCTCAGGCTATTTTAACACCTCCGGGTCACTACTCCAACCCAATGGACAATCTCGTCGCCGCTGCTGCACGGCTGGAGGCCATTCCCATTGAAGGTGACTCGCCGCAGGCAGTAGAGACGCGACGGGTCAAGGAGCTTCTGAGGATAGCTTTGGTCCAATAGGAAGCATACTCGTACAGCCGCGACTGGATCCACTCGACCTCCCGTCCAAGCCGGAGCTATAGCAGGCATATGGATGAACCGGCAGTGTCGAGTAATGAATGACGTGGAGCACCCCGTGGCAACAACCCGGCGGGTGGGGCTGATAACGCTCAGGAAGTGGTGGACCGGGCCCGAGCGCGCAGGGAGGCCGAGTTAGCCGCACAGCATCAGGCTCGGCAGCTCACGCCGGTTCGTCCAACTATCTCGATCGAACCTGGTGTTACTTCTAGTTCTTTGGGGGTGCCTTGCCTTATCCCCTCTTTACGCAATGTGCGCCTGCCCAAGGATTTCAAAGGCCCGCGCAAAGTACCAAATTACACGGCGGATCAACCTCCAGAGACATGGGTGGAGAGCTATGAGATGGCCATGGAGATGCTTGATGTGGATGACGCGGCGTGTGCGAAATACTTCACCATGATGCTTGAAGGAACGACCCGTACTTGGTTAAAAAGCTTGCCGGCTAATTCTATCAGTTCATGGGCCCAATTACGAGCCCGGTTTATCAGCAATTTCAAGGATACATGTAAACAACCTATGTCGATAGTGGACTTAGCTGCCTGTGTCCAGGAGGAAGGAGAGTTAACGACTCATTGGGTGCGCCGGGTTTCACAAGTATTGCACTCATCAAACCGCATCAATGCTGACATCGCAGTATTAACCCTAGAAGGCAACTGCCGATTTGGGCCCCTAAAGCTGAAGTTGGGACGGATGAAGCGTCATTGCACTGACATGGGGACCCTCATGGCCGCTTTGGTGAAGTATGCTGATTCTGATAGTACCAAGGATCCCGAATCTGATGATGACAAGGCAGGGAAGGGAAAGAGGAACAACAGCTCCAAAGGTCAGCAGCATCACTGGACAGGAAATGGTGGTGGAGGCAAGCGTAAAGCGGATGGTAACATGGACTTTGTGGCTAATACCAACGCGCAGGACAATGGCCAGCGACGCAAGGGTAAACCGAAAAATCGCAACGGGGCACCCAACCCTAACCCAGACCGCCTAAACTATCTACTGAGCCAGCCCTGTCCAAGACATGGGACAAAGGAGGCGCCAGCAAACCACCTTTGGAAGGATTGTTTCATTATGCAGGAGTTCAAGAATTCTAATGCTTTCTGGTATGATCACAGCTCCGGCGGTGGCTCAGGGTCCGGGCCGGGTTACGGTGGAGGAAATTCCGGTTCAGGATTTAATGGTAATCCGGGCGGACATAATAATCAAAATAGTCAGAACAACCAGGGTGGTTACAACCAACAACAGCAACAGTCAGTTTACCAGAGCAACCCAAAGCAGTTGAGTAGTGGGCAGTACCATGTCTTCACCACTAGCTTGGACAAGCGAGACCGGAAGGTTCAGAGGCAGGCGGTTAATTCTGTTGAACCGGCCATACCCCGTTACCTACGCTGGTCTGAACAGCCAATCATATGGAGCAGACAGGATCACCCTCCCCAGGTTGATAATCCGGGTCAGTTGGCTCTAGTGGTGGCGCCTCAGGTGGGAGGTTACAAGTTCACCAAAGTGCTCATGGATGGAGGGAGCAGCATTAATATCTTGTACTATGAGACCTTCCATCGTATGGGACTAACAGATAAAAATCTCAAACCGTCTAATACGGTGTTCCACGGTGTAGTACCTGGCAAATCAGCATATCTTGTTGGTAAGATAGCCCTGGAGGTGGCCTTTGGGGATGATCATGATTCCAGGTCGGAGACATTGACTTTTGAAGTGGTGAAAATCCAAAGTCCATATCATGCCCTGTTTGGGCGACCGGCCTACGCCAACTTTATGGCACGGCCCTGTTATGTGTATTTGCAGCTCAAGATGCCGGGTCACAAGGGGACAATAACGGTTCACGGAAGCCGCAAAATCACTTTGGAGTGCGAGGAAGGAGATGCGGCCTATGCAGAGTCGGTTTGTGCCACCGAGGAGTTGAAGTATTATAAGGACAATGTTGATCCGGCGGACATGACTCCATTAAAGAAGCCAACTACGGAGCATGATCCAGCCCTGAAGTTCAAATCGGTAGCAGAAACTAAGCTTGTTGACTTCGTACCTGGTGATTCGTCCAAGCAGTTCAGCATCTGTGCCAACTTGGATCTGAAATAGGAAAGCGCGATCATCGAGTTCATCCGTGAGAATCGGGACATTTTTGCATGGAAGCCCTCTGACATGCCAGGTGTCCTGAGGCAACTCGCTGAGCACACCCTTAATTTGGATCCTAAATACAAACCGGTGAAACAGTTCCTCCGCCAGTTTAACGAAGAAAGACGCAAAGCGATTGGAGAAGAGGTATCCAGGCTCTTAGCAGCTGACTTTATTGTTGAAGTTTTTCACCCTGAGTGGCTTGCCAATCCGGTGCTGGTCCTTAAGAAAAACGGCACCTGGCGCATGTGTGTGGATTACACAGATCTTAATAAGGCTTGTCCAGCAGATCCTTTTGCCCTCCCCCGTATTGATCAAATTATTGATGCTATGGCGGATTGTGAGCATTTAAGTTTTTTAGATGCATATTATGGTTATGATCAGATGAAAATGGCAGTTAAGGACCAGGAGAAGACGGCATTTATAACTCCCTTTGGAGCCTTCTGCTATGTGTCTATGCCCGTTGGGCTCAAGAGTGCCCAGGCAACTTATCAATGATGTGTACAAAATTGTCTTCACAAGCAGATTGGCCGTAATGTACATGCTTATGTGGATGATATCGTGGTTAAGTCCAGGGAGAAGGAGACTCTGATTGATGATTTGAAGGAAACCTTTGATAACTTGAGGACATACAAGATGATGCTTAATCCGGACAAGTGCGTCTTTGGTGTACCGGCGGGCAAGTTATTGGGTTTTCTGGTGTCCAATAGGGGAATTGAGGCTAATCCGGAGAAGAACACAGCCATCACCTCCCTGGCCAAACCGAAGTGTATCAATGATGTTCAACGCCTAGCAGGCCGGATTGCCGCGTTAAGCCGGTTTATCAGTCGTCTTGGTGAGAAAGCAATCCCTTTGTATCAGATGTTGAAAAAGACGGATCAGTTTGTTTGGAGTTCTGCTGCTGATGAAGCATTTGAGGACTTAAAGCGGCAATTGGCCAATCCGCCTGTGCTTGCCGCTCCCATTGACAAGGAGCCGTTACTGCTATATGTTGCTGCTAATGCTCGGGCGGTCAGCGTGGCTATTGTGGTGGAGCGAAAGGAGGCAGGTAAGGAGCATCCGGTTCAACGTCCAGTCTATTATATCAGTGAGGTACTCATTGAGTCCAAGCAAAGGTATCCGCACTGGCAGAAGCTGGTGTACGGAGTTTTTATGGCAAGCCGAAAGCTTAAACAATACTTCCAAGGGCACCCAATTACGGTGGTCAGTTCTGCTCCTTTGGGGGATATCATCCAGAACCAGGAAGCAACTGGCCGGATTGCCAAATGGGCTATAGAGCTTGGGCCGCACGGTTTGAAGTATGTGCCTCGGACGGCGGTTAAGTCTCAAGCACTTTGTTGATTTCATCAATGATTGGACGGAAATGCAAGCACCTGAAGAAAAGCTGGATCACACAATTTGGACCATCCATTTTGACGGATCCAGGCAATTGGAAGGCTCGGGGGCTGGAGTCATATTAACTTCCCCACGAGGTGATAAGTTTTGTTATGTTCTCCGTTTAATGTTCCCTTGTACTAACAATGCAGCTGAGTATGAAGCCTTGCTCCATGGTCTCCGGATGGCTAAGGAGATGAATCTAAGTGCTTCAGTGACTCGGACCTCATGGCTCAACAAGTGTCTGGCACTTGGGACTCCAAGGACCCACTCATGGCAGCATATCGTTGTGAGGTGGATATTGTTGCAGGTCATTTTAAAGGCTATCAGGTGGACCACGTGGACCGGCGGAAAAATGAAGCGGCGGACGCCTTAAGCCGGCTGGGCCCTCAGCGCAAACCGGTCCCGCCTAATGTTTTTCTGGATGTGCTGCACAACCCGTCAGTCAAGATCCCTGGTGAAGCGGATTTGGCTATTCCTGATCCGGAGGCTCAATTGGTGGCAGCTCTTCATGTTATTCCAGATTGGACGCTTCCTTACCTAGCATACAAGAACCAGGGCGAGTTACCAGAGGATGAGACTCTGGCCCGACAGATAATCCGGCGATCCAAGTCCATGATTATTATCAACGGCGAGTTGCATCATTGCAGTGTGTCAGGAGCGTTTCAACGCTGTGTGTCTCCTGAAGAAGGCCGTGAAATTTTGTGTGAGATCCACGAAGGAGATTGTGGTCACCATGCCAGTTCAAAATCTCTGGTGGCTAAAGCGTTTCGCCATGGCTTCTATTGGTTAACTGCTCATGCTGATGCGGAGGATCTGGTCAGACGATGTGATGGTTGCCAAAGGTTTTCAAGATGTGCTCATGTACCGGCCCAAGAATTGAGGATGATTCCAATTACTTGGCCGTTTGCGACTTGGGGGCTGGATATGGTTGGGCCTTTCAAAAGGTCCAAAGATAAGAAGACCCACCTCCTGGTGGCGGTTGACAAGTTTACAAAGTGGGTGGAGGCAGAACCCGTTAGCAAGTGTGATGCGGCCACGACGGTTCAGTTCATCAAAAAAGTGATTTTCCGGTTTGGCTTTCCACACAGTATCATCACAGATAATGGTACCAATTTTTCCAAAGGTGCCATGAAGGAGTTCTGTGAACGGGAGCACATCCGGCTCAACGTTTCATCAGTGGCACACCCACAATCCAATGGTTAAGCAGAAAGGGCTAATCAAGAGATCTTGAGAGGCATCAAGCCCCGGCTCATGGTTCCTTTGCAGAGAACGCCGGGTTGTTGGGTAGAAGAATTACCATCTGTGTTATGGAGCATCAATACAACACCCAACAGATCAACAGGATACACACCATTCTTCATGGTTTATGGAGCGGAGGCGGTTCTCCCCAGTGATATCCGTCATGATTCACCTTGTCTGACGGCTTATATTGAAGCGGACAACGAGACAGCACGGCAAGATGCTTTGGACCGGTTGGATGAAGAGCGTGACATAGCAGCCGTCCGATCGGTGATTTACCAACAGGATCGTCGTCGTTATCACAGTCGCCGAGTCAGAACCAGAACCTTTCAGGAGGGAGATTTGGTGCTTCGGCTCATCCAAGATCAGACTGATATGCATAAACTATCCCACCTTGGGAGGGGCCCTTCGTGGTCAGCAAGAATCTGCACAACGGGTCATACTATCTGATCGATATTCGAGAGCATAAGGACTCACATACATCAGAGGAGGAGACCAATAGGCCATGGAACATAGCTCATCTTCGGCCTTACTATACCTGAGCCATTGGCTCTACTTATGTACATATTACGACGATGTATATATTATGATTAAATATAATAAACCGGAACCTCAGCTAAAGCGGGGTATTTGTTCTTTTACATCATGTGTGGTTACACGGAGTTGTTCTAAAGCGGCCTCCGGTTTACCCCTTGAGTTAGCTTTTAAAAGCATCATGTTATATCACTTGGGGGTTTGTCGTGTCCGAACCAATACAATAGCTTTTGATAGGCGAGAGCCACCAGATCACTTGGGGACTTGGTCACGTCTGAACCAGTCATGCCTCTTGATCGGCCTAAGGCCACAGAATCACTTGGGGGCTTGGTCGAACCTGAACCATTGCCATGCCACTTGATCGGCATAAATGCCACGGTTTCATTTTGGGACCTGGCTGACTAGAACCATAGTTACACCTATCGGGAGCTTGGTCGTGTTCGGCCATGGTAACGCCATCTGATCAGCTCAAATAAGCCTTTTTCTTTGCAAACGGTTTTTTCATTGCCTTTGTTTCACATTTTTCTTTGAAAGATTTTTCTTTCTTTTTATTGCGTTTTTTAACCGACAAAATTTTCAGCCGGTTTAAACTGTCAATTGACGGAACACGGTTCATTTCAATCCAGAGACTATTTGCCCGATTTGATCTTTTTTGTTAACATCCTATTATGGAGTAACACGGTGTTTAGTATAACCCGGCACGGTTTACATGGTAAACCGACATCATATACATATAGGAGCTCCTATCTCCTCCAACAGTGTGGGTTTATAAAACTTCGCTTCAAGATTGGCAAAGCCAACTTCACGGTCAACGATGACAGATATTATGTATCTCAAAAATTTGGTCATATACTTAAAAATTTCAGATGTTTTGATTTCATGTATGCAAACATGATATTCCGCCAGACGGTACAACCGCGGTGGCACTTTAATATTTTTTATTGCCGAAAGTACTTTGGAAAGTTCATCACCCAAAGGAAAGAGCAAGTTGCAGTAATTATGCACGAAGGCATATCAACATCAAAAGTATCAGCTAGCCTATTACAAGGCAACACGGTGCCCACAATAAGATCATTGTTTTTCGCAAGGGAGAAGCAGTTTTAAACGGGCTTCCGGTTCACGCTTGGCCATCAGCCTGGCCTGATGGTTGTG
>NC_053023.1:570330973-570343971 GCF_003073215.2 Triticum urartu | reverse complement strand
AGAGGGGAGAGTGTTGTCTACGTACCCTCGTAGACCGACAGCGGAAGCGTTATGCAACGCGGTTGATGTAGTCGTACGTCTTCACGGCCCGACCGATCAAGCACCGAAACTACGCACCTCCGAGTTCTAGCACACGTCAGCTCGATGACGATCCCCGGACTCCGATCCAGCAAAGTGTCGGGGAAGAGTTCCGTCACGACGGCGTGGTGACGATCTTGATGTTCTACTATCGCAGGGCTTCGCCTAAGCACCGCTACAATATTATCGAGGACTATGGTGGAAGGGGGCACCGCACACGGCTAAGAGATGGAATCAATTGTGTGTCTAGGGGTGCCCCCTGCCCCCGTATATAAAGGAGCAAGGGGGTGCGGCCGGCCCTAGGAGGAGGCGCGCCGGAGGAGTCCTACTCCTACCGGGAGTAGGACTCCCCCTTTCCCTAGTTGGATTAGGACTTGGGGGGAGGAGGAGAGGGAAGAAAGGAAAGGGGGCGCCGCCCCTCCTTGTCCAATTCGGACTTGGGGGGGGAGGGGCGCGCGGCAGCCCCTAGGCCTCCTCTCCTCTTCCTCCACTAGGCCCATTAAGGCCCATTAGGTTACCGGGGGGTTCCGGTAACCTCCCGGTACTCCGGTAAAATGCCGATTTCACCCGGAACACTTCCGATGTCCAAACATAGGCTTCCAATATATCAATCTTTATGTCTCGACCATTTCGAGACTCCTCGTCATGTCCGTGATCACATCCGGGACTCCGAAAACTTCGGTACATCAAAATGCATAAACTCATAATATAACTGTCATCGTAAACCTTAAGCGTGCGGACCCTACGGGTTCGAGAACAATGTAGACATGACCGAGACATGTCTCCGGTCAATAACCAATAGCGGAACCTGGATGCTCATATTGGCTCCCATATTCTACGAAGATCTTTATCGGTCAGACCGCATAACAACATACGTTGTTCCCTTTGTCATCGGTATGTTACTTGCCCGAGATTCGATCGTCGGTATCTCAATACCTAGTTCAATCTCGTTACCGGCAAGTCTCTTTACTCGTTTCGTAATACATCATCTCGCAACTAACTCATTAGTTGCAATGCTTGCAAGGCTTATGTGATGTGCATTACCGAGAGGGCCCAGAGATACCTCTCCGACAATCGGAGTGACAAATCCTAATCTCGAAATACGCCAACCCAACATGTACCTTTGGAGACACCTGTAGAGCTCCTTTATAATCACCCAGTTACGTTGTGACGTTTGGTAGCACACAAAGTGTTCCTTTGGCACCTATGAGCTCCTTTATAATCACCCAGTTACGTTGTGACGTTTGGTAGCACACAAAGTGTTCCTCCGGCAAACGGGAGTTGCATAATCTCATAGTCATAGGAACATGTATAAGTCATGAAGAAAGCAATAGCAACATACTAAACGATCGGGTGCTAAGCTAATGGAATGGGTCATGTCAATCACATCATTCTCCTAATGATGTGATCCCGTTAATCAAATGACACATGTCTATGGTTAGGAAACATAACCATCTTTGATTAACGAGCTAGTCAAGTAGAGGCATACTAGTGACGTTTGTTTGTCTATGTATTCACACAAGTATTATGTTTCCGGATAATACAATTCTAGCATGAATAATAAACATTTATCATGATATAAGGAAATAAATAATAACTTTATTATTGCCTCTAGGGCATATTTCCTTCACATAACACCATATCTTCCTCAAAACAGCCACCTACCTACCTATTATGGCATTTCCATAGCCATTCCGAGATATATTGCCATGCAACTTTCCACCATCCTAGTTCATCATGACACATTCATCATTGTCATATTGCTTAGCATGATCATGTAGTTGACATAGTATTTGTGGCAAAGCCACCGTTCATAATTTCTTCATACTTGTCACTCTTGATTCATTGCATATCCCGGTACACCGCCGGAGGCATCCATATAGAGTCATACTTTGTTTTAGAATCGAGTTGTAAATAAATAAAAGTGTGATGATCATCATTAATAGAGCATTGTCCCAAAAAAAAGAGAAAGGCCAAAGAAAAAAAGGCCCAAAAAAAGAAAATAAATAAAAGGGGCAATGCTACTATCCTTTTACCACACTTGTGCTTCAAAGTAGCACCATGATATAGCGAGTCTCATATATTGTGCTTCAAAGTAGCACCATGTTCTTCATATAGAGAGTCTCATATGTTGTCACTTTCATATACTAGTGGGAATTTTACATTATAGAACTTGGCTTGTATATTCCAATGATGGGCTTCCTCAAAATTGCCCTAGGTCTTCGTGAGCAAGCAAGTTGGATGCACACCCACTAGTTTCTTTCGTTGAGCTTTCATACATTTATAGCTCTAGTGCATCCGTTGCATGGCAATCCCTACTCACTCACATTGATATCTATTGATGGGCATCTCCATAGCCCGTTGATACGCCTAGTTGATGTGAGACTATCTTCCCCTCCTTTTTGTCTTCTCCACAACCACCATTCTATTCCACCTATAGTGCTATATCCATGGCTCACGCTCATGTATTGCGTGAAGATTGAAAAAGTTTTGAAAAAGTTAGAGTATGAAACAATTGCTTGGCTTGTCATCGGGGTTGTGCATGATTTAAATACTTTGTGTGGTGAAGATGCATAGCCAGACTATATGATTTTGTAGGGATAACTTTCTTTGGCCATGTTATTTTGAGAAGACATAATTGCTTTGTTAGTATGCTTGAAGTATTATTATTTTTATGTCAATATAAACTTTTGTCTTGAATCTTTCTAATCTGATATTCATACCACATTAAGAAGATTTGCATTGAAATTATGCCAAGTAGCACTCCGCATCAAAAATTCTCTTTTTATCATTTACCTAGTCGAGGACGAGCAGGAATTAAGCTTGGGGATGCCTGATACGTCTCCAACATATCTATAATTTTTGATTGCTCCATGCTATATTATCTACTGTTTAGGACTATATTGGGCTTTATTTTCTACTTTTATATTATTTTTGGGACTAACCTATTAACCAGAGGCCCAGCCCAGAATTGCTGTTTTTTTGCCTATTTCAGTGTTTCGAAGAAACGAAATATCAAACGGAGTCCAAACGGAATAAAACCTTCGGGAACGTGATTTTCTCACCGAACGTGATCCAGGGAGACTTGGACCCTACTCCAAGGAACAAAAGAGGCGGTCACGAGGGTGCCCCCCCTAGGGCGCGCCCCCTGCCTCGTGGGCCCCTCGTTGCTCCTCCGGCGTACTTCTTCCTCCTATATATACACACGTACCCCAAACGACCAGAACAGGAGCCAAAAACCTAATTCCACGCCGCAACTTTCGTATCCACGAGATCCCATCTTGGGGCCTGTTCCAGAGCTCCGCCGGAAGAGGGCCGTCATCACGGAGGGCTTCTACATCATCCTAGCCACTCCGATGAAGTGTGAGTAGTTTACCTCAGACCTTCGGGTCCATAGTTAGTAGCTAGATGGCTCCTTCTCTCTCTTTGAATCTCAATACAAAGTTCTCCCCCTCTCTCGTGGAGATCTATTCGATGTAATCTTTTTGCGGTGTGTTTGTTGAGATCGATGAATTGTGGGTTTATGATCAAGTCTATCTATGAATAATATTTGAATGTTCTCTGAATTCTTTTATGTATGATTGGTTATCTTTGCAAGTATCTTCAAATTATCGTTTGGTTTGGCCAACTAGATTGGTAGTTCTTGCCATGGGAGAAGTGCTTAGCTTTGGGTTCGATCTTGCGGTGTCCTTTCCCAGTGACAAGAAGGGGAGCAAGGCACGTATTGCATCGTTGCCATCGAGGATAACAAGATGGGGTTTTTTCATATTGCATGAATTTATTCTCTACATCATGTCATCTGCTTAGGCGTTACTCTGTTTTTACTTAATACTCTAGATGCATGCTGGATAGCGGTTCGATGGTGGAGTATAGTAGTAGATGCAGAATCGTTTTCGGGTCTACTTGTCAACGGACGTGATGCCTATATACATGATCATGCCTAGATATTCTCATAACTATGCTCAATTCTGTCAATTGCTCAATAGTAATTTGTTCACCCACCGTAGAATACTTATGCTCTTAAGAGAAGCCACTAGTGAAACCTATGGCCCCCGGGTCTATTCTCATCATATCAATCTTCATCATTTAATCTTGCTTTGCTTTTTACTTTGCCTTTTACTTTTCACTTTGCATCTCTATACCAAAAATACCAAAAATATTATATCTATCATATCTCACTCTCGTAAGTGACCGTGAAGGGATTGACAACCCCTAATCGCGTTGGTTGCGAGTAGCTATCGTTTTGTGCATGTACGAGGGACTTGAGCGTGGCCTCCTACTGGATTGATACCTTGGTTCTCAAAAATTGAGGGAAATACTTATGCACTCTGCTGCATCATCCCTTCCTCTTCGGGGAAAACCAACTCAAGCTCAAGACATAGCAGTGATGACTTCTTTCTAAGATGACTCCACGCTCCTTTGACAGAGCAGTGGGAGGAGCTTCGAGCTATTGTTGCTTTGTGGCCTAGTTCGGAGGATCTCGACCAAGTAAACTGGAACTTGGGTAAAAAGAAAAAATTCACTACCAAATCGGTTTATGAGCATTTGGAGCGGAATTTAGCTAGGTGCAATTACAAATGGATCTGGAAGGCGAAAATTCCCCTAAAAATTCAAATCTTCTTGTGGCAACTCTTCCAGGACGCGGTCCTAACAAGGGATGTCATGAATAGGCAGAAATGGGCAGGCAACCCAAAATGCTCGTTCTGTAGAGAGAGGGAGACATCTCAACATCTGTTTTTACTGTCCTGTAGCTCGGGTAATTTGGAGGACGGTGGGATGTGTTTTGGGTACTGAGTTATGCCCCAACAACATTTGGCAATACTTTTATTGGTACTGCGTTTTCCTTCCTGATGGGGCAAAATTCTACACATTTGGGCTGCCAGCCATGTGTTGGGCAATCTGGAACAGCCGCAACCAAACTACCTTTGAAAAGACAAAATTGGGAACTCCTTTTGATATTGTGTTGTCAGCTTGTGGATATCACTTACTGGGCAGGGTTGATGAGCGGAGTTGATCGAGAAGCGATGGAACGTGGAGCCAAGATGCTGAGGACCAACACCTCGACGATGATGAGGATTTGCATGGCACCAGGTGGGGTGATGGAAGACTGATGGAGGCATCTGCTTCTCTGGCCTCGATCAAAGGTCGTAGAAATAGTTTGGTCCCTGGGTTGAATTACTGCTATGCTGCTCCTACGTGAGCTTGTTCTCTCTGCTCATGTGTGAGCCTTTTTGGTTTTCTTTCTAGGTGCGGATGTTAAAATTGTTCCCTGTTAGGTTGGTAGTTCTATGGTGTCCTTGGGTTTTTACCCCATGGTTAGCTGCTCAATGACGAGTGCCAGCAGTGGGTTTCCCAAGGATGCATTGAACTCGCTCTCCCCTTTTCCAATTTCCTTTGATACCTTATTGGAACTGATTTATTTCCGTTATGATGAGTAATGGAAATGGGTTATGCCCGGTTAAAAAAAACTGGATCACACTGGGAATGAAGCTTGATGCCGGCTAGTTCATCTAAGTACCTCTGAAGAAAACTGACGTACACAGCCATGGGTGATAATCCCCAAGTGCAGGGAATCATCGTAGCAATTCCCAAAGGTGGAAGTGATAAGTGTGGAGTGTTGAACCCACAAGGAGCTACATGTAAGATCAATATTCTCTCAAGTCCTATCTGCCACTGATACGACTCTACGTACACCGAACGTTTGCTTCCAACTAGAAATGAGAAATAAAACTACGTTGTGGGTATGAAGAGGATAACTTTGCATGGTATCGGAGAGCTAAAATATGAAAGCAGGTGCTGTTATCATAAAGTTAGAATATATTACTAAATATTATAAATAGTGAGTGTGGAATAATGATGGGTCGGTGTGCAGAATTGTCCTAGGCAATTGTTAACAAGACCGATAGTCGTCATTGCAATTTCATATGAGGGAGATGCATAAGCTAACATACTTTCTCTTCTTGGATCATATGCACTTATGATTGGAACTCTAGAAAGCATCCGCAACTACTAAAGATCATTAAGGTAAAACCCAACCATAGCATTAAAGCATCAAGTCCCCTTTATCCCATACGCAACAACCCCCTTACTCGGGTTTATGCTTATGTCACTCAAGCAACCCACTATAAGAGAATCATGAACGTATTGCAACACCCTACAACGGGAATCCCTCACGCTTGCGCGACACGGAGGGCACAATAGGACAACACCAAAATAAAACATACAACTCATACCAATCTAGATCATCAATCAACCCAAAGACAAAGGATATCTACTCAAAACATCATAGGATGGCAACACATCATTGGATCATAATATGTGGCATAAAGCACCATGTTCAAGTAGGGATTACAGCGGGGTGGGAGAGTGGACCGCGTAAAAGAGATGAGGATGGTGATGATGATGGTGATGTTGATGAAGACGATCACCGTGACGATGATTCCCCTCCCGATGGCACTCCGGCGCCACCGAAAGAGAGGAGGAGAGGCTCTCCCCCTTGTGCTTCCTCCTCCATGGCCTCTCCCCTGGATGGGGAGAGGTTCCCCCTCTGGTCCTTGGCCTTCATGGTGATGATGGCCCCTTCGGGATCCTCCTCCACGCCCTCCGGTGATGATGGCCCCCTCCGGTAGGGTGCCAAAGAGGGCCTAGATTGATTTCTTGTGGCTACAGAGGCTTGCGGCGACGGAACTTCCGATATAGGTTAATTTCTGGAGGTTTGGGTATTTATAGGAGAGGTTGGCGTCGAGAACAAGTCAGGGGGCCCCACGGGTAGTCCACGAGGCACATGGGCGCGCCTAGGGGGGTGGGCGCGCCCCCACCCTCGTGGGGCTCACGGGACTCCTCTCCGGTAGATTTTTGTTCCAGTATTTTTTATATTTTCCAGAAAAATTCTCCGTTGATTTTCATCGCATTCCGAGAACTTTTATTTCTGCACAAAAACAACACCACGGTAGTTCTGCTGAAAACAATGTCAGTCCGGGTTAGTTCTAATCAAATCATACCAAAATCATATAAAACTATTCTAAACATGGCATGAATACTTCATAAGTTATAGATACGTTGGAGACGTATCAGCATCCCCAAGCTTAATTCATGCTCGTCCTCGAGGGAGGTAAATGATAAAAGAAATAATTTATGAAGTGTGAATGCTAGCAAGTGCATAAGTTTGCTCAATGATAGTTCCAATCACTTTTTCTAGCATCATTATATATCATAACAGTAGCTCAACTCATGAAACTTCTCATGATCAAGTAACAAGCTATTCACATGTTAAAGTATAGATCATAAACTTTCTTGAAAACTAACAAACCGTGCTCTTAGTCATCAAAAAACTGCAATTCATCTTATTTTTGGGAAGGGTCTATGTAAGAGCTTTGATTCAGCAAACTCCACATACTCAACTATCATTTAATCTTTCACAATTGCTAACACTTCACGTCATATTTATTGGGTTCAAGTTTTAATCGGACACAGAGAAAGATAGGGGCTTATAGTTTCGCCTTCCCAACTTTTTACTCAAGGGTAATGTCAACAATAATAATTTATGAAAACCTACATCCAAGTGATATATATATCCGGATCACTACAACAAAGTGCTTGCCAAAGGAAAAAGTGTAAAAAGGGAAAGGTGATGATCACCAAGACTCTTGTATAAGGTTAGAAGATAAAAGTGAAAGATAGGCCCTTTGCAGAGGGAAGCAGAGGTTGTCATGTGTTTTTATGGTTGGATGCACGAAATCTTAGTGCAAAAGAACGTCACTTTATATTGCCACTTGTGATATGGACCTTTATTATGCAGTCCATCGCTTTTATTCCTTCCACATCACAAGATCATATAAAGCTTATTTTCTCCACACTAATAGATCATACATATTTAGAGAGCAATTTTTATTACTTGCAACAATGACAACTTACTTGAAGGATCTTACTCAATCCATAGGTAGATATGGTGGACTCTCATGGAAAAACTGGGTTTAAGGATATTCGGAAGCACAAGTAGTATCTCTACTTGGTGCAAAGAATTTGGCTAGCATGAGGGGGAAAGGCAAGCTCAACATGTTGGATGATCCAAGACAATATAACATTTCGAATATAGGAAAACATAACCCATTAAGTTGTCTTCCTTATCCAACGTCAAGTTTTTAGCATGTCATATTTTAACGAGTGCTCACAGTTACAAAAAATGTCCAAGATAGTATATTTATATGTGAAATCTCTCTTCCTTCAATATTCTTTCATGAATTGTTCAAGTGACCAATTCTGCGTTTGCTAACTTCCAATAAGTTTACTACCTATAATTATTATGTGTGAAGTCATTACTCCTCTTGTTGTAAGCATATGAAACATATATAAATTCAGATTTGTGATATTCAATTCATTCAACCATTTACTCATAGGATATATGTGAAGCACGTGAGTAAATGACAAACTACTCCAAAAAGATATAAGTGAAAAATACTGAGTAGTCAAATAATTAAATAGCCATGGGAGGATTATTTTTCATTCAAGATTTGAGATCCAATGATTTTATTCAAACAACAAGTAAAATTGAAAATACGCTCCAAGCAAAACACATATCATGTGACGAATAAAAATATAGCTCCGAGTAAGGTATACCGATAGTTTTGAAGACGAAAGAGGGGATGCCTTCCGGGGCATCCCCAAGCTTAGGTGCTTGAGTATTCCTTGAATATTACCTTGGGGTGCCTTGGGGATCCCCAAGCTTAGTGTCGTTCCACTCCTTATTCTCCCCATATCGATATCTCACCCAAAGCTTGAAAACTTCAATCACACAAAACTTAACGGAACTTCGTGAGATAGGTTAGTATGATAAAGAGTAAACCATTCACTTTGGTAATGTCAAAGACAAGGTTCATAATTGTTCTCACACAATTCCTACTGTACAATATCATTTCTACAATTTATATTGATAAATATAAGCCATAGAAACTAGAAAACAAGCAAACTATGCAATGAAAACAGAATCTGTTAGAAACAGAATAGTCTGTAATGATCTGAACACCAACCATACTTCTGCTACTACAAAAATTATTAAATAAATTGGTGGACGTGAGTAATTTGTCTATTAATCTTCTGAAAAAAGAATCAACTCAATCGTACTCTTCTGTAAAAAATGACAGCTAATCTCGTGAGCGCAAAGTTTCTGTCTTTTACAGCAAGATCACATTAACTTTCATCCAAGTCTTCCCAAAGGTCTTACTTGGAACTTTATTGAAGCAAAAGCTATAATACATGATTACTAGAGTAGCTTAATCATGAGAGCATACAAAAACAGTAAGGGTAAATATTGGGTTGTCTCCCAACAAGCGCTTTTCTTTAATGCCTTTTAGCTAGGCATGATGATTTCAATGATGCTCACATAAAAGATAAGAATTGAAACATAAAGAGAGCATCATGAAGAATATGACTAGCACATTTAAACCTAACCCACTTCCTATTCCTAGGTATTTTGTGAGCACACAATTTATGGGAACAAGAATCAACTAGCATAAGAAGGCAAAACAAGTATAACTTCAGAACTTTAAGCACACAGAGAGGAAACTTGATATTATTGCAACTCCTACAAGCATGTATTCCTCCCTCATAATAATTTTCAGTAGCATCATGAATGAGTTCAACAATATAACTAGCACATAAAGCATTCTGTTCATGATCTACAAGCATGCAAATTTTACTAGTCTTCACATAAGCAAAATTCTTCTCATTCAGAATAGTGGGAGCAAACTCAACAAAGTAACTGTCATGCGAGGCATAATCCAATTGAAAATTAAAATCATGATGACAAGTTTCATGGTTAAAATTATTCTTTATAGCATACATGTCATTACAATAATCATCATAGTTAACAACTTTGTTCTCATAATCAATGGGAACCTCCTCCGAAATAGTGGAATCATTACTAACTAAAGTTGACACTCTTCCAAATCCACTTTATATTGTAGTATTATTCATACTCCAAAACATATAAGTGAAGTTCATGGAGCATTCTACAATTAATATATACTAACCAATATCCAAGCTCAAAATATATAAGTGAAGCACACGAAGCATTCTATAAAACCATACTCAAAAGATTTAAGTGAAGCACAAAGAGCAATTCTATAAGATCATACTTAAAAGATATAAGTGAAGCACATGAAGTATTCTATAAATCAATAAAGGGCTATCTCATACTAGCATGTTTTAAAGGAAAAAACAAAACACAAAGGACACAAATTATGTGAACAAAACAAAAACCGAGGTATACCGATAATTGTTGAAGAAGAAAGATGGGATGCCAACCGGGGCATCCCCAAGCTTAGATGCTTGAGTATCCTTGAAATATTTACTTGGGGTGCCTTGGGCATCCCCAAGCTTGAGCTCTTGCCTCTCTTTATTCTTCTCATATTGATAGCTCCTCGATCTTCGAACACTTCATCCACACAAAACTTTAACAAAAACTTTGTGAGATCCGTTAGTGTAATAAAGCAAATCACTACCTTTAGTCTGTTACAAACTTATTACAATTTCATATTAGAACTATATCTATTGTATTCCAACTTCACCATGGTTCATACCCCCCGATACTACCCATAGATTCATCAAAATAAGCGAACAACTCATAGAAAACAGAATCTGTCAAAAACAGGACAGTCTGTAGTAATCTGGAAGTTTAGTAAACTTATGTAAAACCAAAAAATTCTAAAAAAAATTTAAAATTTAAAAAATTTGTACATAAGTAATGTGCAAAAAGTTTCAGACCCATTTGACTTTCCAGTAAAAAATGTAAAATCACACGCTACAGCCAAAGTTTCTGTTTTTGTACTGCACAAAGTAAACAAGCAATCTAATCATCCTAAAACCAAGGCTTGGAACATTATTTTTATAATACAATGGATATATACAAGGGGATAATTATTTTCATAGAAGCTTCCATGAAATGTTTTACATTGTTTCCATGAGCATGAAAACAAGTGCTCAAGGTCGACCCTCATTTCTTCAATGCATAATCTTCCAATCACTTCTCTTATTGAAGAACTTTTTAGGCATGAGAGGCAAGTAAATTTTTTTGTATTTTTATTCTTTAATTTTTTTATGTTTCACCCACAACTAAATAGAAACAAAAAAGGAAAAACAAAATCTACTTAGTGAGGAAAGCAAACAAGCACACACGAGAATATCAACCCCACGCTATTGCTCCCCGGCAACGGCGCCAGAAACGAGCTTGATAATCCCCAAGTGCAGGGAATCATCGTAACAATCCCCAAAGGTGGAAGTGATAAGTATGGAGTGTCGAACCCACAAGGAGCTAAAGGTAAGGTCAATATTCTCTCAAGTTCTATCTGCCACCGATACGACTCTACGTACACCGAACATGTGCTTCCAACTAGAAACGAGAAATAAAACTATGTTGTGGGTATGAAGAGGATAATTTTGCATGGTATCGGAGAGCTAAAATATGAAAGTAGGTGCTGTTATCATAAAGTTAGAATATGTTACTAAATATTATAAATAGCGAGTGTGGAATAATGATGGGTCGGTGTGCGGGATTGTCCTAGGCAATTGTTAACAAGATCGATATCGTCATTGCAATTTCATATGAGGGAGAGGCATAAGCTAACATACTTTCTCTTCTTGGATCTATGCACTTATGATTGGAACTCTAGCAAGCATCCACAACCAGTAAAGATCATTAAGGTAAAACCCAACCATAGCATGAAAGCATCAAGTCCCCTTTATCCCATACGCAACAACCCCCTTATTCGGGTTTATGCTTCTGTCACTCAAGCAACCCACTATAAGAGAATCATGAACGTATTGCAACACCCTACAGCGGGAATCCCTCACACTTGCACGACATGGAGGGCACAATAGGACAACACCAAAATAAAACATACAACTCATACCAATCTAGATCATCAATCAACCCAAAGACAAAGGATATCTACTCAAAACATCATAGGATGGCAACACATCATTGGATCATAATATGTGGCATAAAGCACCATGTTCAAGTAGGGATTACAGCGGGGTGCGGGAGAGTGGACCGCGTAAAAGAGATGAGGATGGTGATGATGATGGTGATGTTGATGAAGACGATCACCGCGGCGATGATTCCCCTCCCGATGGCACTCCGGCGCCACCGAGAGAGGAGGAGAGGTTCTCCCCCTTGTGCTTCCTCCTCCATGGCCTCCCTGGATGGGGAGAGGTTCCCCCTCTGGTCCTTGGCCTTCATGGTGATGATGGCCCCTCCGGGATCCTCCTCCATGCCCTCCGGTGATGATGGCCCCCTCCGGCAGGGTGCCAGAGAGGGCCTAGATTGATTTCTCGTGGCTACAGAGGCTTGCGGCGCGGAACTTCCGATCTAGGTTATTCTGGAGGTTTGGGCATTTATAGGAGAGGTTGGCGTCGACAACAAGTCAGTGGGCCCCATGGGTAGTCCACGAGGCACAGGGGTGCCCCCAGGGGGTGGGCGCGCCCCCCACCCTCGTGGGGCCCATGGGACTCCCCCGGTAGATTTTTGTTCCAGTATTTTTTATATTTTCCAAAAAAATTCTCCGTTGATTTTCATCACATTCCGATAACTTTTATTTCTGCACAAAAACAACAACACGGTAGTTCTGCTGAAAACATCGTCAGTCCGGGTTAGTTCTAATCAAATCATACCAAAATCATATAAAACTATTGTAAACATGGAATGAATACTCCATAAATTATAGATACGTTGGAGACGTATCAATGGGCGGTGCAGGTTTTGAATGTGTTACCTCATTTCGAACGAACCAACTTCTCCAAAAGATTAACATCAACATGCTTCTCTGAATATCATTCAATGGGCTAATGCATGAAGAAGCCATTCCTTCTCAATATTCTGTATATACTCAAGTGCAGGAATGTGCCATATCGTAGCCATTGATGCG